>NC_056737.1:1073888259-1073930759 GCF_019279795.1 Protopterus annectens
ACTGAATTTGTAGATGAAGCACTGAAATGCAAAGTTGTTTGCCATCAGCAACCACTTCATTAGTTACAGATCTCTTTAATGTAGAATTATTCAGATGATTTTTACTTCTGCATAGACTGTGCATAATGACTGATATTGGAAGATTATAATGACAGTAGTTAGAGTGGTCTTTTATGATTGAAAGGTTCTTAAATGTGTAGCAATGCCATTATTTGTTCATATTTTTTGTTTTGCTGCATACCGGAAAAATGTACAAAACTACTACTTTAAACACACTCTAGCAGGTGATGCTGTATTAAACAGAGACTATAGTTTAATGCAATCAGGAATGTGAATCAAAGAACACATGCATTTATACAGGGTCCTAAAAATGTGTGCAGGAGGCCCATGGTTTGAAACAGCCCAAAGATACACATAATCCTCTATGGATGCCTTTTCTATGAATGGGATTCGATGCACTTAAAATTAATGTGAGTTTCAAGGGCTGAGAAGTTTAGTGTTGTTCATGCTAAGTCTGTTCTCATAGTGAGATTTTAGTTTTTGTTTAGCAAATGGCTATCAGAATTTGTGCTAAAAATATACAAATAAAAATGTTAAATTAAATCCAAATATCTGTAATCATTGTAGAAGTGAAGAAGAAAATAATATGTACACTGGCAGGTTTGAACAGTATTTTATAGGAAGTGGGGAGAGAGAGAGAGAGAGAGAGAGGCATAAAATGGAACACTGGAATGGCTGTTGGATGGGAATGCTGGGGGGTGGGGGCGCAGGGGTCCCTGACTCATTACCCTGCTAAGGGCCCTATTTGACCATGATCTGTCTCTGTGCATGAGGTGATAATTAATATGCAAACCACTCCTCCCATGAGAAACACAGGCACTTCTGTTATTTTATTTGTTTACAAATCAGCATGTTTACAGATGCAGATCACATTACATTAGATAGATGCATATCACATTATGTTAGACAGACGCATATCACATTACATTAGATAGATGCATATCACATTATGTTAGACAGATGCATATCACATTACATTAGATAGATGCATATCACATTATGTTAGATAGATGCATATCACATTACGTTAGATAGATGCATATCACATTATGTTAGATAGAGCCATATCACATTACATTAGATAGATGCATATTGCATTATGTTAGATGCATATCACATTATGTTGGATAAATGCATATCGCATTACATTAGATAGATGCATATCACATTATGTTAACTACAGAATGTCAATAGTTTATACTGCATAGTGATGATATTCTATTTATACTGATAATTTCTGTAATATGCATCAGTGTCACTTCCTAGAACATACTATACATTATATCTTTGTGAGATATTTTCTGTTTATTCAATTTTAATGAAATTTAATATTTTGTTTGTATTTCTTTAGATCTTGTTGATTGTACATCTACTAACTCTTGGAACTAGTATCCTTGGATCTCCTTTGAAAATGGTAATTTTACACATTTGGACTTTCCCAGTAAGCAAAAGCATATATATATATATATATATATATATATATATATATATATATATATATATATGAACCTGGACAGTAAATCATATTCTAAGGTTCCCTCTAACCCTTGTAAGGGAGAAACATATAATAGACTGGGGAGAACCTGAGGCTACCTATTCTGTTATTTAGGTTTATGTTGAAAATAGCAAGGGTACTATACTGCTTGACATGTAGTGAATATTTGTTCTAGAGGTGAGGGGTACATTGGGATATGAATCACATGTCTGAACATGGCTTAGTTCCCTGCTGATGTAGGTTAGGTTCATTAACTGGGTATACAAGGAAATATTTATTCTATAAAGGAATAGGACCAAAGTTATACTCCACTATCCTCAAACATAGAAAAAAAAAAAAAAAAAAAAACAAGGAAAAGAGATAAAACAAGCAAAATTTAATAAATATTTAATGCTTTCATTCCAAAAGTGCATAGAGGAACATCACCAAAATAAATACACTAGTAAATCAGCTGACCTTTTAAAGCTAAAATAGGCCATGTGTCTGGCCTTCTCTTTGAAGGACTAGGAGGTCAAGCAGATTTGGGTCTTTAATGGTTTGAAAGTCAAAATACAACTCATGACGGAAGAGTTTATAGGCGACCGAGTACAAGGAAGGGCTACCAGTGTGTCTGGACAACTGAGGATCTTGAAGCCACTGATTTTTGTCTTTTTAAGTTATGAATCTCTGAGGTATTTCAATTTGGGAGATATATTTTGACAAAATAATGTTAGAAGGGGCATTATATTCAATAATAGATCTAATAAGTGATGAGTGGAGGAGAATTAAGACTTCTTTGGATCTAGAGGCGATGCCTTTGGAAGTTAGTTGAGCCAGATGAAAATATTTTGTAACTACTATAAAGACATGATAGTCAAAAGAAGAGAAATTATTAAACAGAGTGCTTAAATTCTTTACTAGAGTCTGACTGGAGTAGTCACCTGTATGGTATGATGTGGAAATGCTTTGTTTACCAAAAAATACCATATTTTTCCATTTTTAGATTGAGCCTTTTATCCTTGCACCAATTGTAAACATAGTCTAACCCATGCTGGAGTAATTGTGAGTCAGTGGAAAAACTAATAACAGTACACAGTTTAAAGTCATCTACAAACTGAGATAGCCATAGGCCATCAGTGATGGGTTGGGCATCCAAGAAATAGAAGTCATTTAAGATATGGCCCGGCAGTGACTCCAGTTGTATACGCTTGTATCTGTTTTTGCTTTCAGAGTTGACACCTGTGCCTGTAACCACATGGGTTTTGTTGGACAACCAGTTAGCTATCCACCCACAATGTATGGATTTATATTCAAATTTACCAGTTTTACAAATCTGTTAATAATACAGGCATGGGGAGGAGTGCCAAAGTTCTAGGCCAGGTCAAGATTTACTGTATATCTATCTATCTATCTATTTTTATATATATATATATATATATATATATATATATATATATATATATATATATATATTTATATATATTTATATCGCATAATGTTATCCATTGTTTTGCTGATTTCTTCAAATAAATTATCAAGGTTAATGAGGTAGGACTTGCCTTTGTCAAAGCCAATTTGATGAAGATCAAGGGTTAACAGATTTTCAATGTTCAGCTTAATTCATACCATAATTTTACATATGAGACTAGTTAGACTAATGGGTCGAAACGTACAATGATCCATGTTTGGGCCATCCTTGTGTTGCAGCTTGTTTCCAGATTTTGCGAATGTAACCACTGGAGAGGCTTAGATTAACAAGTTTAAGAATGGATACTGATAACCAGGTGACCTAGTATGTTAATAGGGGACATGGGCTAGGTTCTTAGCTGGTAGGAATTGTTCTATAGTAAATATAGGGGTGACTGAGACTATAACTGTGTGTGGAGTAATATTTGCCCTAAATTTGTCAGTTAGGGCATTAATTATTTCCTTTAGGTCAGACTGGGGCGCATTGTTATGGATTTGCTCTAATCATTACTGTGTATTAGTCCTTACATTTCTGGCACAGTAAAAGAAATAATTTTAGTGATTTTAGTTATAGTGGCTGTTTAAAGTTAATATTCATCTTTCAGTTTCCTGATGGTAGCCTTAAGCTCATTTCTAGATCACTTGTTATTTCTTAAGCTGGGGAGAACCGGATCTCTCATAAGTATCGATTAATTTCTTTCTCTTATATAATTTATTTATACAAGTGCTCCACCACAGGGTTTGTTTTTCAAATTCTTGTTATATTTGGTGCAGATAGGGGTTGTCATATCAACACAACTATTTAAGTCGGAGTAGAGGTGTAGGCATTGGCTTTAGCAATGAGAGGATTACAGCAGAATTTATATCATCAAGTGTTTATAGAAGGTTTGCTTTTGGAAGTCTGCAAATGAAGAGATATTTTCAGTTGATGCAACACTAGTTTTAATGGAAAGTAATTACTGATTTACGGTCTGATTTAATGAGTGAAGATGATACACATAGAGGTGTTCAAGAAGAGACCATATTTATGAAGACAAAACAAAAGATATTTAGGCACCTAGTATGATGATTACTTGCATATGGGAGTAATACAAAAGCTGCAAAACAACCACTTAACATACATAATTGGGTATGACCAATTAATTTATTAAAACTCTAAGTATCTTCCTGCAACCATGTTCGAAGCTGTCCTAACCAAGATATACTCCCACCCTTTCAAGTGATCCTTACAACTGTATCATTCTGTGAAGTCACTGACCACCCCTGGGTATACCATCATAGGTTCATAGGAGGTTACTTGGCTAACTGCTCTAGAGCCCTTACAAGCATAGCTTTATTTATCCCAAGTTGCCCCAGTTGTCAATGGTTAGGTGGATGAAGTTCGCAGAGGTAAGGATCTATGGTAGTTAATACTGACTTCTTCTGTACACTTGGGACATGGACAACACTCCAGGAGTGAATTTGCACTCACCCATCCATTGATCTAGGTTATGTTTGAAGAGGGTCAGAGAGGGGCTTTGTTTCATGTGAATTGGAAGCTTATTTTCAGAGAAGTGGCAGTCTGTGAGAGATGTATATGTCTCTCCAGCACGATCTGTTCATGTCAGAGGCTAGGTTAAGATCCCTGGAGTGAGTGACCCTCCTCCAGTTTGATTTACAAATGTGCAGCATTTCCATCAGGACCAGGTCAGATACTGTCCTGTAAGCCAGGCACAGGTCACCCCTTAGCAACCTGTAGGAGACAGAATCAGTGACAGAGCTTTCAGTCTTACTGTATAAGACTTGTTTTGTGCAGTGTACCCTGTAATTTCTTCATAGGTTCATAGGTAGGTACTAGGCTATCTGCCCTAGGGCCTATACAAGCCTAGCCAAAAAGGTACCCTGGCTTTCGCCACCCAAGAAAATTATTTTCCTGTGCCCCTGTCGAGCAGAGCCACAGAGGTGATCCCTGGGGTGAATTTCCTATTTCCCATCCAGTCATCAAGATTTTTCTTGAAGAGTGCTAATGAGGAGCTTTGTTTGATATAAATAGGTAGTTTTTTCCAGAGTATGGGAAGTCTCTGGGACAGGAATCTATCCCTCCAACATGTTCTGTTTATGGTGATGACAAGGTTTAGGTCCCTAGAGCATGTAGCTTGGAGGGATTGGGATTTTTTTAAGTAGAGCATGTCCAACAGTTCTGGGTTTGACATAGCTTTGTATGTTAGGCAGAGATCACCTCTGACTAGGTGATATGTGACAGAATAAAGCTGGAGTTTTTTGAGACGGTCTGCATAGGGCATCTGTTTGAGGCCAGTAATTCTCTTTGTGAGGTATTTCTGTGGCCTTTCCAGTTGTTGTAGATGTCTTTTGAGGTACATACCAAAAGGGGTGTTGTACTCTATAATAGGTTTAATGAGTGATGAGTAGAGGGGAACAATGACCTCTTTTTTCCTGGATGAGAAACCTTTTGTGATGAGGTGTGCCACATAGAAGGATTTCCTGACTACTGTAGAAATGTGATTATCAAAAGAGAGACTACTGCCCACCTGTGTCCCAAGGTCTCTTATCACACTTTCGGTGTTAAGTAGACTACCACCTATGTGGTAGCTCATGGGCACAGAGTTTTTACTAAAGGGGATGACAATGCACTTTTTGACATTGAGCTTGAGGCCATGGCTTTGAGACCAGGCATCTGTCTCAGTGAGGCCCATTTGTAGGAAGTCCACATCATTTGGAGTTTCAGTTATGGTTCCTAGTTTGCAGTCATCTGCAAATGTCATTAGCCAAAGACCTTCTGTGTTAGCCTGTACTTCAGAAAAGTAGATATCAAACAGCAGAGGACCCAGGACTGAACCCTGTGGTACTCCACTTGTCACTGGTCTGAAGTCGGATTTGGAGTCTGCTACTTTCACAGTGTGGGTTCTGTCAGTGAGCTAGCTGACAACCCACCTTGTGACATAGGGATTTATACCTAGTTTAGTGAGATTATCTATAATTCCAGAGTGGGGGATGGTGTCAAAAGCCTTGGCGAGATCTAGATAGGCTGTGTGAACCACCTTACCCTCTTCTATGGCTTTGGTGACTGCTTCAAAGAAGTCAGTCAGGTTTAAGAGACATTATCTGCCTTTTACAGACCTGAACTAGGTGGGGTCCTGAGTTTGGAGATTACCAATGTCTTTGTTTATAAGTTCTGTGATGATACGTTCCATAGCCTTGCAGACCAGGTTCGTTAGGCTAATGGGGCAGTAGTTCCCGGGGTCTGTGGTGGCTCCCCCTTTGTGGAGTGGGATAACCGTCGCTGTGCGCCATTCAATGGGCACAAAGCCTGAGGTGAGGCTATGATTGAACATGGTGCTTAGGTGGGGTGCCAGTTCATTCTGTAGTTCATGTAGAATGCAGCCTGGGATGTTGTCAGGTCCCATGGATGCTGTGTTCTTGGCTTTGGAGTGTGTGGTTTTTACCTGTGCAGCCGTGATTACAGGAACTTTGCATTCTTCCGGTATAGAGATAGGTCCTTTAGGGGGTGAGGGGGGGTAAAGTTAGCACTGAACCTATCTGCCAGGATGTTGGCAATATCAGTTGGTTCTATATATTTAGTGCCATTGTGCTGTAACTCAGAGCAGATCTGAGTGTTGCCATTGAGATTCTTGACATAGCTATAGAATGCTTTGTGGTTGTCTTTAGAATCAGTGGTGATTTTGTTTTCATAACTAGCTTTGGAGGATTTTATGAGGGATCTCAGCTTCTTACTGAGGCTGACCTGGGAGTTCTTCCAGTCATGGGATTTTACTCTTTTTTGCAACAGTTTCTTTCTCCTGTTGTAGAGTTTGTTTATGGCAGGAGACCACCAGATTGGCTTCCCTTTTTTGGAGGATAGCGTCTTGGTTCTGTTAGGGATAGCACGATCCATGCACTTGTGTAAGTGCTTATAAAATGCATTTGTGTAGGATTCAGCAGTCGTACCTTCATTGTCCGTCTGCATGGGTGTTGCGAAGTTTGCCACTTATGTCTTAAAAAGCGTGAAGTTGGCTTTGGAGAAATATTTTATGGTGGTTTCCCTAGTGGGGGTGGGGGCGGGATGTGGATGTCTAGGCTGATTAGCTTGTGGTCGGATCTGACCAACAAGGAATTGACCTCTGGTGTGGAATACCGGTCAACCATGTTGGTAATGACCAGGTCTAGGCTACTGCTGCCCCTGATGGGGGTGTGGATAAGTTGATCCTTGGTGAGGAAGCTCTGTGATCTCTCTAATTGTTGCAGGTGTCTGGTGAGGTACATGCAAAAGGGAAAATTGTACTCAATTATTGGCCTGATGAGAGATGAGTATAATGGAATTATAACATCCTTAGATCTAGTTGTGATGCCTTTACTTATAAGATGTGTCACATAGAAGGATTTCCTTACTACTGTGGATACATAGTGGTGAAAGTTCAGGTTGCTATCGACCTGAGTACCCAGATCATGTACAACTGGGGTCTACATTTGGGGGTGGTGCTGTGTATAATGTAATTAGCGATGCCAGATTTCACAAAGTTAATAATAAAGCATTTTTTTGCAATTAGCTTTAATCTGTGGCTTTAGCACCAGTCATTTATTTGCGTTAACCCTGTCTGCAATATATTAACATCACTGGGGACTCAATGATTGCTCCCAATTTACAATTGTCAGAAAACTAGGTCAGCCACAGGCTGTCCAAGTTTGCCTGGACTTCTGAGAAATAAATTCTGAAATGCAATGGGCACAGCACAAAACTCTGTGGTAGGCCACTGGTGACTTGTCTTTTGCTAGATGTGAAGTCACCCATTTTGACATTATGTGTCCTGTCAATGAGACAGTTGGCTACCCATCTAGTAATGTAGGGGTTAATTCCCAACTGGGAGAGTTTCTCTATAATACCTGAGTGGGGTATTGTGCCAGATGCCTTGGCTAGGTCAAGATAGGCTGTCCTTCCCTCATCCAGGGCCTTGGTGACTTTCTTGTAGAATTCAACCATGTTTAACAGGCATGATCTACCTTTAACGAATCCAAACTTGGTTGGGTCCAGAGTTTGGAGATTACATATTTTATTTATTTATTTTACATTTGTTGACCGGGCTAGTCTAACTGGATATATGTCAATTTTCAGAAGAGGCCCGGGGAGAAAAGCTCCAAACAAACAACAGTAATAACAAAGGTTAAAAATTACAATAAAAATAAACAAACAAAAGTAAGTAATCAGGTAGTAGTTTACAATAAAATAGTAAATAGTTATTTCAAATACAGTGTATTGTACATAAAATGACAAAGAAGAGAATTTAGGACATGATCTTCAGAGGAATTAAACACTTAAATGTTACAGTAGTTTCACAGTTCACTCTTTCATTCATGCTAAACAACATTGTCTAGTTTGAAAGTAGAAACTAGGAAGTAGTAGAACAGGGGTGGAATTCTAGTCAGGGTTACTGCAAGGGCATAACCAGTGTGTTCTAAGGAATAATTTGAGTTTTTGTTTGAAGAGATGTAGGGAAGGAAGTAATGTAAGTTCACTAGGTAGAAGGTTCATTTTTGCCAGCTGTGTTTGAAAAGAGAGAGTCACCTGCCATGTTGTTGGACTTGTTTATGCTAATAGTTTATTTGACGAGCGTAAGGTATTGAGATTTTTATAGGGGTTTATGAGGTTAGAGAGTATTGGAGTTTTGTTTGGTTCATTAAGGACCTTATGGGCAATGGTAAGTTGGTTAAATTGAAGCTGATTCTGTAGTTCAAGCCAACCAAGTTGTTTCAGATTGTGACAGTGATGGGTTCTGAAGGGGTTTCCAGTGGCAAATCGGACAATGTTGTTATAAGAGCTAGCTAGTTTGAGCAGGTTGTTTTTAGTTAGGTTTGTGTAAATTGGTGAGGCATATAGCAGTATAGAGATTAGAAGTGAGTGGGTGATAGTGGTTCTAGTTGTACAAGTAAGGAAGGGTCTAATCCTATATAGGGAGCACATTCTTTTGTTAACTTTTTTTATAGTGTTGTTAATGTGAGAGTCAAAATTAAGGTTATCTATTTTAATTCCAAGGAGTTTGGTGTTGGAGTCAGGAGAAATGAGGGTACCATTATTAGAGATGACTGAGAAGTCTAATGGGGTAGGAGTAAAGTGTAGGAGTTTTGCTTTTTGGGATTCAAGAGGAGACAATGCTTTAAAAACCATGACTCTACTGTGTTAAACACCTTCTGAGTTATGGATTGTAGTTCAGAAGAAGAGTTGGCTGTGCACATAAGTGTAGAATTGTCTGCATATTGTATACAGGTAACTTGTGGAATAGCTAAATGCAGATCATTGGTAAATATTGAGAAAAGTAGAGGATGTAGAATTGAGCTCTGGGGGACACCCAGGGTGACTGGCAGGAGGGATGATAGATTATTCTCCCAGAGCACTGCCTGCTGCCTATTGCTGAGTTAGGAAGTGAACCATTGTATTGCTAGTGAGTCAAAAGAAAGTGATTTTAGAATGTTTATAAGCAAAGGGTGGTTAACCATGTCGAAAGCTTTTGAAAGATCAATAAAGAGAGCTGAAGAGAGAAAAGTATTATTACAGTTTCTGTTAATAGAATCAGTGAAGGAAAGGAAGGCAGTAGTGGTGCTGTGGAATGGCCTAAAGCATGCTGGGTATCGGCTAGTAAGTTATGCTGAATTAAATGGGTAAGTAGCTGGAGATGAATGCATCTTTCCATGATTTTAGCTAAAGGAGATAGTAGAGCTATAGGTCAGTAGTTGGAGTATTCATTAGAGTTACCCCCTTTATGTAGGGGAATAATGTGAGAAATTTTCCATATGACTGGGATGGTTCCCTCCTTTATGGTTCTGTTTATAAAAATAGATATGGGATAGGCTACAGATGTAGCTGCTTTTTGCAAATATTCAGCTGGGATCTGGTCAGCAGAAGGAGTACAAGGCTTCAGTTTTTGGATGAATTTGTAAATAAAATTAGTAGAGATGGGTTGTAATTTGAAATTGGGAAGAGGGCTATTATTGGGGATAGGAAAGCTAGAGTTATCAAGGGATAGTTGGCTGTCCAGGGATTGTATGGCCTCAGTAAAGAAGGTATTAAAGGTGTTAGCGGTTTCTGTACAGATGTATGTCAATATCTAGTGGATAGTATGTGTCCATGGCACCCCTGTAGCAGCAGTCATTATGTGTCAGGCCAGACAGGAATGTGTAAATCCAACACCTATGGTGCCAAATGTATACCAGTCGTTATGTGTTATACCCATCTACATGGATGTCTACATCCATATTGTCAGGCCTGGTACACATGTTGTGCACTAAGGGATTATGTGTATACCTCTGGACTGTACAGGGTGTGTCCGAAGTTCCACATATATTGGCCAGTATCCCTGTTGCACTCCATAGTGGCATTACATGCTAGCAGCGGTACTTTACAATGATTTCCTTAGGATGTTTGTCAGTAGCCAATGGCACACATGTTATAAGCAGATGTCACCTTCCACACACACTATGTCTGTGAAGACAATCCCAATGACAGTAGCAACAGTCTAGTAATATATCTGCTATACATACCTAACATACCCTTGCACTACGACTTTGGGACTATAGGGGCTGGGGTAGGGCTACACTCCATGTCCAGGACATATGGTGGAAGGGTCTATATTAGCAAATTGAAAAACCCTTTAACTGAATACCTAAACATCGACATCTATAACGCGAACCACAAAAATCCCGAATGCACTAAACAGTGAAAAATAAAATAACGAACTGTCATAGTCGGCCAACCCCACCACCTGCTACATACTACCTACCCAAACAAAATAAATAAATCACATACATATACTAACCAAACCCTACTTTTAACCTAAAGTAAAGCACCAAAACCCTACTTCTAACCATACACTAAATCCCACAAACACAACTAACTATGCACTATCCTTAACCCCTCCCTAACCCTAAGGTCCGTAACTACCGCTCAAGTCCCCTACAGACATACACCCAAAAAAATAAATACGCATACATATAACAAAACCCTACTTCCAACACTACACTAAACCCCACATACACAACTATCTATGCACTATCCTTAACCCTCCCTAATCCTAAGGTCCGTAACTACCGCACACTTCCCCTACAGACAGACACCCAAAACAAATAAATAATACACATACATACAGCTAAATAAAACCCTACTTCTAACACTACACTAAATCTTACATACATTACCTATCTATTAACTTACCTTAACCCACATCCTAACCCTAAAGTCCTATCTATCACACACTTACCTTACGGAGCTCTACTGCAGACAGGCCAACCATTGCACTTCAACATTTCCATTTTCACTGTTTCGGACGTTCGGCATTTCCGTATTTCGCACAATATGTGTCGCTCTTTCCGTATTCGCTCTGCTAATGGGAACCCTGGTGGAAATATATGTAATATATGTACATATACTTATCCAGATAGCCATAAATATATATATATATATATATATATATATATATATATATATATATATATATATATAAAATTACACGTGTACTGCTTCCAATTACCACTGTCATGACAACCACCCACTATAAATCCCTACAGCATGTGGGCGTGGTCCCTTTACATTTCCTGTGTGATGGACATCCTTCCTGTGTGTGGGCATCAGTGTTACAGACAGCAGATAGCAATACCTCTTATAGGAGAACCTGCACACTCAGAGCAGCCACATATTTGTAGGAGGATCAGGAACTACAGACAGACTGTGAGTTGAGTTGTGTTATGCTTTGCATAGTACTGGTGTTACAGGGTGTGTGTACATACTAGTGTACCTTGGAATGCAGTCTGTCTGCATAGCTCACTATTGTGGGCCTATCCTCTTCCTGGACAGAGGTATGCCTATCATGTGTTGTCCATCCACCACACAGGTTCTGTGTCAGATATTACACTGGCAGTGTGTGTGTTGGGTGCTCTCAGTACATGGCTATATCCATTTCTATTTCTAACCTCAATTCCCTGACTAAGGGTATGTTGCAGATTATCCTGTAACACCAGCACCTTGCTTAGTGTATGGCAACAGTGTTCCACATATGTGCCTGTGTTCCAGCCTCTTTTTTCCATCTACATACCAAGCTTTGCACATATGTCATGCTGTTGGGGGTTGTTCTGTAGTGGGCTGTGAATATGTCACACTACCATTGCTGCAATTAGTCCACTGCTGTTGTATCCCCCACACATACAGTGGGGCTGGGGCCATGTATGTATGGGCATCACCTACACAACACATGTGTACCCTTATGCACTGCAGAGGCCAGTGTATGTAACAGTGGTATATGGACCTGTATTATTGAGTTGAGGTGAGGAGCACCATAAATGACCTAGGCTGTTACAAAATGTGGCGGTATCAGGGGTGAGCTGCCACAAGGTAGCTGGATGTACAGTACTGTATACTTCACCTATATTGACATTACTTACATGAATTTGGGTACTGTAAGCCTACTGCCTCCTGCTATACAGACTGTTCTGTTTGTTATGCCTTGTTACATACCGGTTACAACCCATTTGATGACAAAATATCTTTACCTCCTACGGAGTTTGTACAGAGTGTAGATAGAGGCTGATGAACTACACACCTGCAGTACATACTGTTGATTGTTTGGTATCCTGTGGCCCAGTCTGTCAGCACTATTGTACATTTTGAAGGGCTTGGCCTGGACAGCAACAGTTGTGAACCTTTCCAGACTACTGTATTAGTGTAACTTTTTCACAGTTGCAGTACTCTGTTTATATGATTGTCAGTATCTGAACAGCTATATGACATGGCATATAGAACTGTTATAGTACACAATAAAAGGATTCCCATTTCTGCAAACCTGTGTGTGGTGTCTTTCCTTTGACCTTTCTATAGGTATATGTTGCAGGCAATGATTGACATTAGTATGGGTGGCCCATACAGTGTCCAGTTGTTCAATAGGCATAGTGGCTGTTCCATATTGTGTGCACCTTCTACATATGTATCTTACTGTACATATATCTGCATGTGTATGTGTAGTCACATGTATATATATATATATATATATATATATATATATATATATATATATATATATATATGTATGTATCTGTGTCTGTGTATCTGTATCCTGGGGATGTTGATGGCTTCCACATATTACATGTCCTATAGGAGGCAGACTGTACTTGGTATTGTATTGCAGGGTGCATGTGTTTGGCTGTGGGAGGGATGCCTATTCGTACAAGACGTATAGTGTGTGGGGCCTCTCAACCCCATTAATGGTGCATGTGGACATATGTGTCTTTGTTAATCTGCAATTGCTATCTACAGATGTATGGCCATATATACCTATATAGATATATATATATCTGCTAACATATATATAACTATGTCTATATATACCTACATAGATATATATCTGCGTACACATATGTAATGTGCTGTGTATATGTAGACATATAGGTGCTGACACATATATGTGTCGATTTAGGCATGTATATATGTGCATATATAGTGATATATATGTATATACAGTTAGTAAAACAATATATATATATATATATATATATATATATATATATATATATATATATATATATATATATATATATATATATATATATATATATATATATATATCTATCTCTATAGATATGTTGTATCTGTTTTTGATTTTAATAGTTAGACACACAGACATCTAAATGTTGGTATACATTATCTGCACTGTTGCATGACAGGACTGGATGATATGTCTCTGAAAACATTGAATTTCTGTGTATCTGTCATGGATTAGTGGTACATCACTTTGTCTAGGGTGTGCAGGGTCCTTGGTTTGAGCCTTGCAAAAGCTGTTTATTTTGTTGCTGGGCAGAACACGGTCCGTTGGATACAGAGTGATTAAGGCACTTTAAAGCAGTTGTAAGCAGGTTTGCATGGGTTTGCACGGAGCTAAGGATTACCTACACAGGTTAAGCAATTTAGAAGCTGAGTGTATGAAAATGTAACCGGAGGTTAGCAGTGCTTACTGTCACACAAACCCGCGCAAACCCGCTTACAACTGCTTTAAAGTGCCTTAATCACTCTGTATCCAACGGGCTGTGTTCTACCCAGCAACAAAATAATCAGCTCATGCAAGGCTCGAAACCAGGACCCTGCACACCATACACAAAGTGATTTACCACTAAACCATGGCAGATATGCATAATCATGATGTTTTCACATACATATCATCCAGCCCAGGTATTCAACACTACAGGGTAATGTATTCCGCCATGTAGATGTATTTATGTGTGTATATATATATATATATATATATATATATATATATATATATTCACATTTAAATGGATATAATATATATATATATATATATATATATATATATATATATATATATATATATATATATATATGTAGATATAGCTATAGAAATATATACATATATATATGCCAGTATATACATATATACATAGATATGCATACATCTATAGATATCTATGTATACATCCATATGTCCACATATATACAGCACTAAAAATGCATATATGTAAGCATATATATGATTCACCTTTCAAAGGGGGAAATTCATGTCTCCGAAAGCTGGAATGCTGAATGTATGTTTTCAGCATTGCACAATCTTGCAATTAATGCATCGAATGTGCAATGAGTGAATGTCACTATGCATTCGCTCATTGCAGATTCGGCAATCTGGGTGCGGATGGCACTATAGTGGGGTTGGGGAATATTTGCCTATCCCCACTGTAGTGCGAACTCAGAGTTAGTATATCACAGTAGGGGCATAGTGTGGGGCCCAGCCCCCCAGATGGTGGGTGCAGGGGGGCTTGCCCTCCTGCATTACGATATGTTTTCCAACTTGTAGTTCGAGAATCAGCAAAGCTGATTTTAGATTTGCTGTGTTTTGAACTGTGGTGCAATTAGAAATGACGGATTGGTCCTTTCGGTTTGCCGAAAGGGCCGTTCGAAGAAATGATTGTCTCCCTTTCAAAGGTAAACACATATATATCTATATAGTTATATATGGACATACATCTGTAGATGAAACTGGGAACATAACCACAACATATATGTCCACATGCACCATTGATGGGTTTGAGAGACCCAAACAACATACACCTGGCAGGATAAGTATCCCCCCCCCCCCACCACAGCCAAACACGTCTGGCCTGCAATACACTACAAACCTTAGCAGATCCCATAACCAGGACCCTACATGACAAGAGCAGTACATGTTAACAGTACTCCATCCTACCTGTAGGATGTCATGCTGGCATTACTAACATATCATGCAGTACAGTCAAGTAAAGTGTCATGATTGGGGGAACCCCCTGGGCAGGTGCAGTAAGTAGCTGAAATCCCTCATACGATCCAATAGGCCTACATCTGACAATGGATTCACCAATGTTGGCAAGGATGACCACAAATCTACCATGTCAGCTGGGAACTACCACCCAGTAGCCTGATGACCCTGGTCTGCAGGGACATGGAATATATCAACAATGAACCCATGGCCAATGTGACTGGTAATCTTAACACATGGGACCCCGCCAATGTTGGACTTGTCAAAGGCAGAGAATACAACCTGAACCTGGTATACCTCCTTGATGCAATCATGACAGATGTAGATGAGGGTTAGGAGGTGCACAATGCCTATGTAGATCATAGCAGACTTTTGTACACCATCCCACATATAGGAATGTGTGTAGATGTTAAGGGATCTACCTCCATTCACAGAATATATTTCCACCAGGACTGCTTGGCAAATGCCAACATTCCACAGGTGCTATCCCATGGACATACAGTCCTTCACAGGTCATAGATGTGTTAATGCCCTCCCCCACACTGTAGAGGTGTGCAGCACTACTGGGCTTTCTATAACACACTGGGTGTGGCTGTTGTGGACACATCCACCATCATTGCAGTTATTGTTGCGTCTATCCCCCACATAGCTGTCTGTAATACTGTACAGTGTATGTAATCAGGTTGTTAGTTGTTGTTTACACCATTCCACATTAGTTGAGCGCCTCACACCCTCTTAAGGGTAGGGCTATGCCACAGGCATTGGCACACTAATGTTACTGAGGTGAGGATCACAGTAGAGTGTGGAAAGGGACATACACCCTGATGTTAGCATGTTCAGTGTCATCCAAAAATGTAAAAATATGTTCATATACAGATTTCACATGGAAAATGATATGTGCTGCAGTGGGACTCGAACCGGGAATGCCTATTCATTAGGCAGATGCTCCAACCACTACACTATTGTTGTGCTGCTTCAGTTGCATATATATTCCTTGTTATCCTCTTCAGCCTTTTCAGCTGCTTTAACCATAGCTAAGCGATGGACAAACCCGCGCACCTATGGTTAGCTGTACTGTTTTAAAAAAATAAATAAAAGGGTTTCTTCATTTTATTTATATGTACTGTTGCTGTTGAACACATAGGGACTGTTGGTGAGGATATGTGGACACCTATGAGCGGTCTCGCCCATTTATTTACAGTTTCTACTGTTCTAGTTTACAGGAGCATGTTTATTCTGAGAGCTCTGCTCTCAGACACGCACCCTGCACTCGTCCACACTCCATGTAGGATTAGGAGGTCAGGCAGCGTGCCTTCATAAATATGCATGGTGCGCTGCCGTCCTCCTCCTAAACTGCCGCTTCTGTTCAGGACTAGATTAGTCCTGCACGGAAGATTAGTAAATCTGGGGGATGGATATAGCAGTGTACTTTAAACAGGTTATGAAAGTATGATTATTCAATAAAAATCTTCACTTTGTATAAATGAGCCAAGAGCCACTCAATTGTACAGAATTTATAAAGGGACTAAAAACAATATAAGCTGATTAATAAGCCCTTCAGCCAATAAAACAACATGCAGAAATGTAAGGTGTTTCCCCAACCTAAACAGACCAGGCTACATTCCAGTGCACTAGATGGAAAATCCACTGACCTCTTGATGTAAAAACAAGTTCTTGCTAGAGTGCCAAAATATCCAACAGCTAGCTAGATAATGAATTCAGAGCAAGTAAATAAATAGAACAGACAATGAGATCTAATATGCACTTTTCCAATATAAGCACAAGGAAAGACAAATAAATAGTTAAAAATATCAACAGCAGGGTAGAGAGAGAGGAGCTTATTAAGCTCAATTTACAGTTGGTGAGGACAGCTTGAAATCAACAGGTTTATGAAGCAGATCAACAAATGGGAGGGTGGGGGGGAAATTAGCAGTTGAATCACCAGCAGTGCTTTAGTTTATGCAGGCTTGAATTTTTTTCAGAAAAAAAGACAAAGGCTTAGAAATTCACTGTGTATTTAAGTAACACTCAAACAATTCAACCAATGAAGAAACATGTGGGATATGCAGCCTAGTTAATTTATGTGTCTATCTCTCACATAGAACAATAACACCAGGCCAAGCGGATTTCTTAAACAGAAGACAGAATGGTATAGGTAAAGCAGAAAGCATTTCTATCAGTCACAGACAAAAAAATATATATATTTACTTTTCTCACCCAGTAGGGAATCACCATCAGTGCCTTAGTTTATGCAGCAGGCTTGAAATCTATTCAGAAAAAGACAAAGGCCAAACATTCACTGTGTATTGAAGTATCACTTAAACAATTTAACCAATGAAAAAACATATGAAATGTGCAGCCTAGCTACTTTAAGTGTCTATCAATGTTCAACTTAATTCATACCATAACTATAGATATGAGACTAATTAAATGAATGGGTCTAAATCATTACAGTAAAGGTTTTGATAAAGATGACCATCTTTTTATCAAATATGCATAAAAAATAAGTATAGATGGCAATTAACTAAATGGTTCCAACAGATTTACCGAAAGGAAAGTTAAATATTGCTTCACATGCTTCACTGCTTCCCAGTAAATGCAAGTGTCCCACAGTGATCCTTATTATGACTTATGTTGGGTTGGGAGGGTGGCCTAATGGTTAAGGTGCTTGCCTTACAAACACAAGGTGCAGGGTTTGAGTCTCACAAGGAATAATTGGCTAGGCTTAAAATGGCTTGCAAGGGCAGTTAGCTTAGTACTAACCTATGAATCTATTATGTTATTCAATATATAGACACAAAATTCCAACACAGTGCAAAACACAATCATTCCTATTTATCAGGATGACATTAAACATAAGAAAGGGATGACTGAACTCCAGAAGGTTTTAGATTCTCCACATATTTGGTCAACTATTAAGAAATATGAGGTTCAGTGAGAAACAATGCTTACACTTAGGTATGATGAAGATAAAGGCAATATATTGCATGCTAATCTATGCATTACCTCCCCGTTTAACCCACAGTAGTAAGCAACTAAAACCATACATTTGCACTTTCCAAATGCCTCTGTAGCTAACTTGGTAGAAATGGGTGTCCTGAAATAATGTAACAATTGTCTTATACTTACTGACACTACTTAAAAAACCTGACACAGTGTGTGAGAGATGCAGTTATACAATGTTAATGGAAACACACTTCTCACATGACATAGTTTGTTTGGGTTTGGTATAACGGTTAAGGTGTTTACCTCATAAACACAAGTGACAGGGTTTGATACTCACCTTTGGAAGGAACATGAGCTAAGCTTAAAATGGTCTACAGAGGCAGCTAACCTACTGATTACCTATGTACATGAGGAAACTGCAATCAGCAAACAGGTAGTTACTAACTCACAGTAGCACACTTTACCTGTCACAGACAATAAGACCTAACAGGTAGACCTACATATGCTGAAGCTCTTAAAAGTAACCTACCCAAACCACAAAGGCTCCCTACATATAACATAGGTTCATAGGTTCATAGGTGTGTACTAGCCTAATGGCCCTGGAGCCTTTACAAGCCTAGCCCATACGGTTACCATGGCATCCATCTGACCTTAGTTCCCAGTGCCTCTGTCGAGTAGAGCCACTGGAGTGATCCCTGGGGTGAATTTTCTATTTTCCATCAAGGTTCCTCTGGAAGAGGGTCAGTGAGGTGCTCTATTTGACATGTATGGGAAGTCTATTCCATAGCATGGGTAGTCTCTGGGTTATGAACCTGTCCCTCCAGCTTGTTCTGTTGATTGCGGTAATGTGGTTAAGGTCTTTGGAGCATGTGGTGCGGATGACTTGGGATTTCTTTAGATGTAGCATTTCTAACAGAGCTGGGTTAGACATGGCTTTGTAAGTCAAGCAGAGATCGCCTTTAAGTAAGCGATATGAGACAGAGAATAGCTGGGGTTTTTTGAGTCTGTCCATATAGGACAAGTGTTTAAGGCCTAGGATCCTCTTTCCAGTTGTTGCAGGTGTCTAGTGAGGTACATGCCAAATGGGGCATTGTACTCGATGATTGGCCTAATGAGGGA
Organism: Protopterus annectens; assembly: GCF_019279795.1. NCBI lineage: Eukaryota > Metazoa > Chordata > Ceratodontiformes > Protopteridae > Protopterus > Protopterus annectens. Next base: position 1,073,907,601 of record NC_056737.1, read on the forward strand.
AGAGTAGAGGGAGACAATGAACTCTTTCTTTCTGGATGCAAAATCCTTAGTAATGAGGTGTGCCACACAGAAGGACTTTCTGACCACAGTGGCAATGTGGTGGTCAAAAGAAATGTTCCCAGATCTCTTATAACGCCTTCTGTGTTCAGTGGACTACCATCGATGTGGTAATTCATGGGAACCTGTTTTTTCCCAAAGAGTTTGAAGACACATTTTTTGGCATTGAGCTTAAGGCCATGGTTCTGATACCAGTCGTTGGTCTCAGTGAGGCTTTTCTGAAGGATGTCAACATCACTTGGGGAGTTAATAATAGCTCCTAACTTGCAATCATCTGCGAACTTTGTCAGCCAGAGTCCCTTTGTGTTGGCCTGGACTTCAGAGAAGTAGATACCAAAAAGGAGAGGACCCAGGACCGAATCCTGTGGGACTCCACTCATGACTGGTCAGCAGTCTGACTTGGAGTCAGCTACTTTCACGCTGTGGGTTCTATCTGAGAGCCAGTTTGCAACCCACTTAGTGATATGGGGGGGTTGATGCCTAGCTTAGTGAGTTTTTATATGATTCCTGAGTAGGAGATGGTATCAAAAGCCTTGGCCAGATCAAGGTAGGCTGTATGAACCACCTTGCCTTCATCCACAGCTCTGGTGACTGACATAAAAAACAAATCCCCACAACAACCTCAAAAACACTTAATACAGGCAGCAGACACCATGAAACATACATTTAAGAGTTATATTGTTTCAAGTCAAAAACCCATAAAGCAAACCTCCAAGCAATGCAACATTCAAGTTGCAGGTGACTCCATAGTGGGACACATTGATGTGCCACACACCAACCAGGCTATGTAAGGAGAGGGTCATAGCTGCATATGAGGCACTGGGATTCACCACATCCCACAATCATTCAAGTGCTTGCACCACAAGTACACATACGACACAGTCATTGTACATGTAGGTGCAAATGATATGTGAGATATCTCATTGTACTACATAAAGAGAGAGACATGATGGAGCTCTTAGAATATGTGTCTGAGGCAGGTTTGAAACCTAGCCTTGAGCAGTATTCTACTATCACCAAGAGTGATGTCACAATATGAACAAAAATATAATTAAATTCAACAACTGGCTTAGCTTCTGGTGTCATTTAAAAGGGGTACACTATATATCAGCCAAGGAAGTGATGGTAAATGGTCCTAAATGCTTTGCCAGGGAAAGACTGGACCTCTCTCCCCAAGACTTCTGTATCCTGGCTAAAACCATGTCCATCACCTTAGTGACTTTTTTATGCAATGTCAGTCTTCTAAAGCTTGCAAAATAACTAAACAGAATCCAGACAACATTAAGGTATTTCTGTTTAGTGCTAGGGGCCTTAACAAAAAATCCACATTCTACAAGCATTAGTTTACCCTGGAGAATGCCATTATATGCATCATCATAGAGAAATGGTTGAAAACTTGTGAAAGCATTTTATCAGAGCAGGGCTTCAGTGCCTATCACTCATACAGGCCCACCACATTAGATGAAGGCACTAAAGGTGGAGGTCTCTATTTTCTTTAAAAAAATCTCATCTCCAGACCTGTTGGTCAAGAGAATCCCTCTATAAACTGGGAAACTTATATGTCCTTAAATATGTATACCCAGCAATTCCTAGACTTCATTGATATCAGCTCTCTGGACCAGTTAGTCTGCACCCATAACAGAGATGATAAAATTCTTGACATAGTTGTAACCTCTCCCTGGTCATGTCAGTCATAGTTATAGAAAGACTGAAGCCTGAAGCATTCTCTAATACCTTGGTTTTCAGATACTATGTGAAAGCTAATCTTTTAAAACTGAGTGATGGCCTGGCTAAATTCAAAAGCCCCCTCCATCTCAATGAACCCAGTGCTTATAATGCAGAATCCTTTACTGCCAAAATCTATGCACATATAAACAGTTACATAGATAAACCTGTACCGCAGAGAAATAAATACTACACCAAATTCAAAAATAAACCCATATGGTGGAACCCTAATATAAAAGAAAAAATAATTGTATGCAAAAATAGATCTAACTCTCAAGAAGTCAAAAATACTCTTGCTAAACTAAACAAGGAACTCAGGGATCCTGATTAAATCAACCAAAGCCAATTTTGAGGTTAATTATAGCCACTCAGGTGAAAGATAACCACAAAACCCTCTTTAACTATTTTAGAAATCTCAGAAACAATGTCCAGCACTGCACAAAGCTAGTAAATGATACCACATACTCCGTCCCAGAGGACATAGCCATTCTACTAGTGGACAAATTCAGCTCCAACTTCACCACCTCTCACCTCCAATATTCTCGGAACAAATACCTGAATCTACATTCCCCTTAAATCTCTCAAGAACAAGTTGTTGACACTATCTAAGGCAAAGAACACTACATCTTATAGGGCTGGATAACATACCAGGGTACCTACTGGTTAGCCTAAAACATGACTTGTCAGACCCTTATAGAAGCTATTCAATATTAGCCTCAAAACAGACTTTTTGTTGGATGAATGGATGCCATCAACCATCATACCTTTGCACAAATATATGGCTTCAGTGGACCCAAGTAATTATAGACCCATAAGCTTGACCATCCTTATCTGTACAGCTATGGAAAGGATTATTATGCAGCTAATAAATAGGGATATAGGTTAACATACAGACTCCTGACTAAACCTAGTTCAGATTCGTCAAGGGCAGGTCCTGCCACTTTAATCTAGTTGACTTCCTTGAAAAAGCCACTAAGACAATGGATTTGGGAAAATCAGTGAATATGGCAGATATGGACCTTGCAAAGGCATTCAACACCATCCCACACTCAGGCATTGCAGATAAACTCTCCCACCTAAATCTTAACCCCTATGTATCTCATTGGATATCAACTTAGATCACAAATAGAACCCAGGAAGTAATGGTAGGAACTTTTACCTCTTCACAAAGACCTGTTACTAGCAAAGTACTCCAAGGTTCCAGTCCTTGGGCCACTACTCATTTCCATTTACTTCTTGGAGGTCAAAGCTAATATTAATGGTTTGTGGTCGACCATGTCTGTAGACAACTGCAAACTTGGTGCCATCATAATCTCCACAGAGGACAGCAGGATCCTTCAAGAGGGTCTGTCCCAAGCAAATAGTTGGTGTCAACACCATGAAATGAAACGAGTTGCCAAAAAATGCATAACTGTTTCCTTCAACAAGCATGACTACCTTTGTAACTAACATATTAACAACACCCTCCTGAAAACTGATCCTGTAGTTAGAGATCTGGGAACCTGTGCTGACAGTGAGTTTTTTCCTTTGATCACCACATAACTACTAATGTAAGGAAGTCTTTTTTTCAATGCACATCTTATATCTAAAGGTATGGTATGTAGATCCAGGGAACTAATTGTTTCACTGTCCTTGGCACTTATCAGACCGGTCATTGAGTATAATGCCCCTTTTAGTATGTATCTGTCCAAACAGTTGTCATAACTGGAATGACTATGATGTTTTCTGACTGAAAACATCAAGAGCCTAAATCATAAAAACTATGCATACAGACTCAAAGCCTTGTCTTGTTTCTTGGTATCACAGAGACTATTGAGAGGTGACCTCTGTCTCACATATAAAGCCTCAACAGGCCATAGTCTGACAGACCCATCACACATTTGCAAATTAAATTGTCATAAACACCTGCTCAGGGAACGTCAATCTTTTCTACAAAATTTATAGGATATACTGGAGGGATAGGTATGTGTCACAGAGAATGTCAAATCTATGGAGCTATCTTCCACTCTACATAAAGCAGAGTACTTCCCTTACTCCAAACAATAAAACAATAAAAACAAATGGCTTGACACTGGAATAGTCAACTTTCCTTTTCTTATATCACTAATGTGCTGTACAAACTTCTTTCAAACTGATCTTTTGGTTCCCCCAATATAACTCTTTGGGTAAAGTAAAAATATAAATTGTGGATATGATGGTAAAGGCAGTGCAAAGACCCTCATGTGTTTATGCACAGATTTGTCGATAAATGTCCGATCATGCTCAAAATCTCAGAATTTTAAGACGTATATGGAGTATGCTATGCAGAAATTGTACTTCAGAGTTACATATAATAACATGTACAAGTTGTGTAATCAGACTATGCCAAGTAGTATATTAAACAAAGGGCATATAAAGAGTACTGGATGTGGTCATAAGAAATCTGATGAATTAATAATATACATTTCTATAAATAGTTATTATGTTTATAGAGTGACAGGCATTGTAAGGAAGCAGTGTCATATTTTGCTGACGATGGCATGATACAATTTTAACATTGTATCTACAGTTTGCTTTTCCACGGGGCCCTAGCATAGCATAGCAGATAAATTAGTACATAGTAAATTCGTAAAAAAAAATTGTAATCTTACAGCACATGGGCCTTGTGCGACATGTGTATACATGCAAAGCGGGAATGTTTGTCTACAGACTGATTATATGCATCTGATACAGCATCTATGTTGGGCATCAGAGGGTGTAATCTATGCCATATTTTGTAACTGCCCAAAGATTTATATTGAGAAAACAAAAGACTAGTTGGAAAAGGATTTTAGAGTACGTTAATGATAAAAGAAGCAGAAAATTTCTTAATTCAATGGCAAGGCATTTCTTCTCATTGTCACATGGTTTGGATTGCCATAGGTTCAGGATCTTTATGCACTATTTCCCTTATACAAGAGATGATATCAAATACTGGCTACAGCAAAAGGAAATATATGTTATTCTAAAATATCAAACATATAAATCTCTTAGTTTAAAGATGGGTATTAATTGGACAGTTTTTTGCAATTGTTTATATTTCCATAATTTTCTGCACTGTCACTTTAAGAAAAATTGTGAATTAATTACCCTTAAACTTTGATTATATAAGGAGTATATGACTTCTTCTTACTTTGTCTCCTTAAAGTCTGGAAAGCTGATGTGCCAGGGGCTTTTAATTTCTAATAAAAGTTAAGTTTTAATCAGAAAAGTGTGTTTCTGTCTAATTTAACTAGTGTTATTGGATATTACTACATATTTCATTGTAGAAGATTTTGTTCCTGGTCAATGAAAACTATTCAAAACAAAAGAACATGCATGTGTGCTAAGGAAAAAGGGATCATACCCTATTATTTTATTCTTTCTCTTTTTTTGGACTATATCCCTTTCTGCCATAGACTGGGACTGTATGAAAAAATGTTGGTGTTTCCCAGGTGAGTATTTAAATTGGTCCGCATTTGTTGAGTGTTTTATGATGATGGTGACTGATGCAACTGGAGTACTGGGACTGCCACAAGACATTTCTGCATTCACTTGGAAAATATTTAAAAGTACTCTTCATTTTCTAGTGACATTCCTTACAGATAACCCTTGGAGGAGGGGAAAGAAGACCACTGAAATAAAAAAAGAGACTTTTATAAGAACTGCAGAGCAAAGTCCTTGCTGAGGATGAGGACTGAAAACCAGAATTACATAAAATGCAGATGGATATTGAGGGAATGATGGAGAGGATATAACAATATGTTAAAATATAAGTATTTTTTAGTTCTCCTAAATATCAAAGGGTGCTAACTGTGAAACTGTGGCAACCACATTTGCAGAAAGTGATTGCAGAGTTGCATTGTACACGAGACACACAGCTGGCATGTGAGTTTATTTTAACAGTGCAGTTTTTGTATGGGGCAGACCAAGTGACATCAAAAGGAAAAAAAGGTAAGCATTTACATAAATAGTTTGGATTTGAATCCAGTTATGAATGGGCAGGCTGCATTAATGGCCGGATGAATTACACTGGAAGAAGATTTAGAAATAATGGAAAAACACGCAGGAGGAAAAATAATAGCGATTTTTTCCCCCAGTAGACATATGAATACAGTATAAAGTTAAATATTCTCTAATGTTTTGAATTTATATAATATGGTAATTTGGAACAGGAAAATTCCACCATCCTGTAAGCATGAAGGTAGTTTTTAGTATTCTCTAAGAAGGATAAAGACTCTTGTTATTTTCCTGTAGGCTTATCTCCATTTTGAACTGTGTAATTTGTTTATGATAAAACTGTCAGCCCACTTGGCAGAGTGACTTCTGGAGTTAATATTCCTTGATCAGAGTGGATTTTTTTAGGAGAGACAGATGTTTGATAATATGCACTGAAGACAGAAATTCTCAAGCATTTTGTGCAGTTGGGACAAGAAGATTTAATAGTGGTTAGTTTAGCTGTAGAAAAGGCCTTTCACAGGATGGAGTGGTGATATTTGACTAGAGTCCTCCTATTCTTAGGATTTACTCAAGACTTTGTTGACTTAATCATGAACTACAGGTCAAACAAGTACTACTTTGACTGCCTTTATGGATAGTCTTGATGACTGGATGGAATAGGCATAAATTTACACCACTATTGTCGTGTATAGCCCTGCTCAATTTAGAACTGACAGAAATGGTTAACTATAGTATGAACTACCATTAGATGATTAATACAAAGGAAATACATTTTTTGCTTCTCAAAACCAGCTAGTCACAAAGTACCATCCCCATGAGTGAGTAACTCATTTGTTCCCATAGCGTGAAGGTTGTCTCATTTGTTGTCATACTAGTAATGACAGTCTTATGGCCCATTCATTGTGTGAGTCAAGTGAGAGCTGAGCTACCCATTTGTTCACTACTGAGACAATATGAGGCATCACTGTGACTGGAATGGCCTACCTGCCTGCCTACCTACAATGTATCCCTGCTGAGACAATATGGGCCATCACTGTGACTCGAATGGCCTACCTGCCTGCCTGCCTACAATGTATACCTGACTCCATCCTCCCAGAATGCTAGGAAGGTGGTAGTGGGCATTCATTCTCATCTTCCCTACCTATCCCCATCTATCTTCCTAAGCTGCTAATTAAACTTGGGTTGTCTGGGGTATAGTCAGGTCTTTATTCCTCTCTTCCACAGCCTGGCAAGATTAATGCATGCAGATCCCACAGGCAGGCTATCAGTAACATCCAGCATGAATGAAGTGAATGCCTTCTATGTATGGTCAAATAATGAGTAATGTCTTGGCTGTCTGGATTCAACATATCATTACGTCTTGGAATTACTTGTGTACTCAGACTGATGAGTTCCTGAAGTTACAATCCATCTCGATTAACTACTAGATTGATAGAACTCGTTTCTCTTTCAGTTTACTTACTTAACCATGGTACTGTACTATGTCCTATATTTGCTTACCTATATTTAAGCCAAGGACTTTACAAGAAGCAATTATTCACACTATGTTGCAAGAACATATGATACTTATTTGAGTAACTTAATTATCCCAGCTTTATAACGTATCTTGTTATATTCTAATTGCAAAAACCACTTTATCCTCAATGTTGTAATCTAATAATGTACCAAGATTTTTACCTTGCTCATTCAACTGTCTACTGCAACTCTTGCATAGTTATGTACTTATCATGTTGCTCTATTCTATTGTATGCTTTGTGTATTATATGTATTGTATAACTGATTGTGGAGCTTTTCTTCCCGGGCCTCCACTGAAAATGGGTTCACCATGGGCCAGTGGGCCATCCTGGTAAACAAATGCAAATAAATAAAATAAATCAATACATAAACCAATTTAATTGTTTTTGTAACTCATTCAGGCATAATTTGACTGTAAGCCCTTTTCAAATGTGTGATCCAAATGCATAAGAAATATATATGACTTACTCAGGGTTGTAGAAGTGAAGTCTCCAGGTTTGGCTGGTTAGGGTCTTTACCGCTGTGCTGACATCATTATCAGAAGTGAAGGAGGAGAGAGAAAATAATTGAAGCATTGCTTGTTTTAGCCTCATACTGCTCCAGATGCAAAAGGAACATAACATTGCTGTATGCTGTGCAGCCGTAGCGTTGTTGCCTCACAGCATGAGGTTCTCCCGTTTGATTCTCGGCTGGAGTGCGAGGAGTGCCTTCTGTGTGGAGTCTGCATGTCCTCCCCACGGTTGGGTGGGCCTTCGAAAGACATGCGTAAATGGGCGTGCCTTCGCTGAAGGCTGAATGTTGAGCTGGCACCTTGGCGTTCATGAAAATCTACTGCCAATCATTAGTGGACTGGAGTTCCGCTATGGCGACCCCTAACCGGGAAAAGCCGAAAGACAAACAACAACAACAACAACATTGTTGGGAGACAAGGCAAAAGAGCAATGCTTTATCAATGATTTGGGTGACAGCTTACCTTGTGGGATAGGGTGACATTTAGATGAGAGATAAGTTTTCTTATTATTAATGGAAAATGTTGATGAATTCAGAAAAGACTTTGTCTTAGCATTTCTATGATTCCACTTTATTACTCTCACACTGCTGGCATTTTAGAATTTAGTATTGTTAAGCACTGTCAGACAGGCACATTTAAAATCCTTTAGTTCTCATCTTTTTCCAACTACATAATTACTTTTTTACAGCGGAGTACATTGAGACTACTGAACATCAGGTAAACAGAGATATGGTGAAACAAAGGCCTGATGGATCATCCTTCACATTGCAAGGAGGGTGCAAGCACTCTAAGATAGTTAAAAAGGAAGGCCTGTTCTTGGAATTGCTCTTATTGTAAAAGAGTAAAAAAATATATATTATATACTACAAACTTCAAGTGCAAGCTAGAGTCAGATCACTTCAATGATACTGAAAAACTTGTCTTACTGTTAAGGGCAAGGCATTCCACTACTTGTTTACCTTATGAGAATACCAAGCCTAGCTTTTCTTATTCCTATAGAAACTGATCTTCAAATTCATACTCCATTCTCTTTGATTTCTTCCCATATTTGCATTTCCCAAGCCCATACACCCCAAACAAACTCATTTGTCATGGCCTTATATACTAATAATAGACCCCCCCATTTGTCCTAGGGAATAAGGCAATAGCTGCTTCAACAATTCCTCATAGGATAGATTTGTCATTCCAGTAATTTATTTTTTGTGTATATTCTTTAAATAAATTCTGCTTTTCTCTTTTATCATCTTCCATATGTAATCCCCATTATTCATGTAAGAGTCAAACCAGAGATGTATTGAAAGGAAAAAATTGGGGGAGAGTCTGTGGTTACATAGGCAAGTACTAGACTAACTGTCCTTGTGGGCCATTTTAAGCCTAGTCAATATCCATTTTTGTGCTCAAATTAACCTGTCCCTTTTGGATAGAGATTGTCCTTACCCATCCCATGGTCAATAATTATATGAAGCATACTGAAGTATACTGAAGCATACCATAGATAGTTTGAGGGGACCCATGCATGGGATAAAGCATTTAAGAGCTGCCTCTATCCAGTATTAGTACAGGGAGCAGTCCTGAGGTAAATTTTCTATTTCCCATCCATAGATCAAAGTTTTTATTTGAATATGGACAAGGTTGAACTTTATTTTATGTGGATGGGGTGTCTGTTTCAGAGCAGTGGTATCCTGTGTGAGATATACCTATCCCTCCAATCCATTCTCTTGATGTTGCAGAAGAGGTTTAGATCCCTACACCAAGAATTTTTGGTGGTATTTGACTTGCTGAAGTGCAGTAAATTTATCAGTCTTGCTTGGGAGGATGCCTTATATGCAAGGAACAGATAATTTCTTGGCAGATTGTAGGATACAGACAAACATGCTGTAAAGCCCCAAGTTTTCTTTGTACACCGTGTTATTACTGTGTTAGTTGAAACTTAATTTCTCATTCAAGGTTATCCTTAAATTGTTGTACACTAAGGCTGTCATTCTATTTGTTCTTCCAGAAGAACCCCGGATTTACCTTTGTCATGTCAGATGATTTCTTTAGCTTTATCTCTAACTAGTTAGTCTTAATGCAATTTATTTCACTATTTGTTATGTAAACATCTAGCTTTAAGTCCCAATTAAGCATGCTTTGTATCCCAAAGTAATGGGTATTTAGATATTACCTAAATAGATAATAAATTGGTAGGATGCTACACAGGTGGTGTTTTATGACTTTGTGTCTCTCTGTATGCAAGATACTATAGTCACTTGGTGTGGCGATTTCAATGATCAATGTTACTTTTGTCTTTTCTTGGACCACTATATCTGGTTTTCTAGCATCTATCTTTGAACTGTTGGTAATGGGCAATCCCATGTGATATAAACTTCATCATTTTCTATGATGCTTTGTGGCTCATGTTTCCAGTGTTTTTCTGCTACTTTGATACTATAATGTTTGCACAATCCCCAGTGCAACAGTCTCAGCACATTATTATGCCTTTCAGTATACAGTCCCTCTGCCATTAGTGTGTCGCAACAAGCAACAAGGTGTGTGACTGTTTCCAATTTGGTTTTTACAAAACCTACATTTGTCTGTTTCTCCCACATGTTCAATGTACTTTCTAAACTAGCATGTACGTAGCCCCCTGTCTTGGGCTGCCAATATTAACCTTTCATTTCTTGGTTTGAATTCTCCTCTCCTTAACCATTCCTGCGTTCTTTCTTGATCAGCATGAGGCTCTTCCAGAAGTTTTCTATACTTGCAACTATATTTATGCATTTTCCACATTTCTTGCTTCTCATCTCATCCTTCACCTTATATTCTTTCTTTTGTTTTTTGGCACATTCAGTTGCTGCCTGATTTTTTATCTACTTTTGGTTTGATTTCCATTCCTGCTTGATGTCAATAGGCTTCTGCTAAATTAAGCAAAGAAGTTATCTTAGATTTATTCTTCCCGTGTTTCAAAACTTTCACTACATTTGGATCTTTTTTTTTTTTTTTTTTTTACTTTAATTTTTTTTTTTATTTTTAAATATCATATTTTGTCAAGCATTACATGAATTCAGACTAAATAACATATGTACAATTTTATAACCTATAAACTACAGAACAATATATAACTATATGGTTCCCCTTTATAATCTTGAAATACTGAAATCTCGAATTTCAGTATCCCGAGACCATAAAGGCACATTTTTAGAATAGTGAAAGTGCATAATCGAATTCATGGTTATGGCTTTACACGTCTTTGCGCACTGTGTTTTATGTGGATGGTATACAGTGTCGTGTGTGGATTTGGGTGCGATTTAAGGTAAGTGAGTGTTTTGTAAGGGTTTTGGGTGGGAGTTTGAATGTATGTGAGTGTGTTTGTACGTTGTACATGTGGGTTAGGGTAGGCAGGTGAGTGTATGAGTGTGTAAGTGTTGGATGTGTTGCTGTTTGCATATGTGTGTGTGTGTGTGTGTGTGTGTGTGAGGGACTGTAGAATGTCTGGGTGTAAGTTTGCTGTCTTTTCCTGTTTGTGCGATCTCAGAGTTAGTATACATAAGTAGGGTGGGTGTGGGGAGGACGCAGCTCCCACATGGGGGGTGCAGGGGAGCTTGCCCCCCCTGGTTATATGTACTGTAGGCGTGTTGCTTTGTGTTGTTGTGTTTCTGAATGTTTTGTTATTTGATTTGCTGTAGTATGAGTAGGATAGTGTATGTGTTGTGTGGTGTATGGTGTGTTTATGTTCGATATTTTGCATTTCGCGGTTTTGGGTTTTGGGATTTTGAACGTTTGACTTTATGGTCTCGAGGTACTAAAATTTGAGATATCAATATTTTGAGATTATAAAGGGGAACCAACTATATGCACTGGTGTCTATACAGAAGAAAGCAATAAATACTTTTAAACACTTTGTGAAAAATGATATATTAGTTCATATATTTTTGTCCATTTTCTCAAATATTTCCAGTATTTTCATCCAAGAGTTATAGAATGATGTAGATCTGGTAGTTCTGTTCTTCAGTGTAGATATTTCCATATGTCCAAATGTTAAAGATAAGTTTTTAAATTCCTTGAATGTGGGAGAAGCCGCACTTTTCCAGTGAATGATGATTCTGCATGCTACTGCCACCAAAGTCCATAGAATTTTAAAGTCTTTTTAGGCATATAGTCTGGAATGGGAGAATTGAATAAAATCATTGATTTTGTTAATTGGTAATTATCATTGAAGACAATCTGGAAAAATAATTAATATTCCAATACAAAGTGAGACATTTACATTCATAGAATACATGTTGCCAGTCAGCTCTTGTTTTAGTCTGACATCTCCTGCATTGATCCTCACCAGCAAATATTTTGGATAGTTTGTATGGTGTATAAAACCTTCTGTGTAAATATCTCCAGGTGAATAGTTGCCACTATAATGACAATGTTGACTGTTTTGAGGATTTTAAGATAATCTGTTTTTCTTCTAAACTAGGAGGGTGGTTGTTTATCTGTGTGTAATAGTCCCCGTAGGTGTTTACATGGTAGACTTTTGTTTTTTTAACAATTTTATAAATATTAGACAGCTAACCAGCACCTTGATAAGGTTGAGTTGTGATTATAATAAAGTATTCAATGAAATTTGGAACATTATGTCTGACTGATGCTTGCATTTGTTCAGTTTTATTTATAAGGTATTGTCTTAGATTTTGCAGAAGCAGCCATGAGTCATTATTGATATTATATTTATTAATTATTTGTTCATTAGTTAATGTTTTCCCTTGATCTGTCAGTTGGTGCCAGCAGCTTATTGAGCCTTTCTTAAGTGAATTAATTTCCTGCATTTGGGATGTAGCAAAGATAGTGGATGTAAAGGCTATGGGTAAAGTCAGAAAAAAACAAGAGTTTATATTTGGGACTTTGTTTATGTATGCTTTACATGTTGTTAAGGTAATACTTATATATTTTGATGGCAGTTTGTTATTTTTATTTTTTCCCACTAAGTGATCCTTTAACATTCAGACAATGGGTGATGCTATGATAGTTAAGTGATCTTGTATATGGTTGTGACTAAGTTCTATATAAATCTGTTTGCGTATTTGTTTCCAAATAGGTAAGTAGTAGGCATTTAACCATAAAGTTATATTTTTGACAACAGCGGATATAATGTAAAAAACTGTAGAAATCCTGAAACGGCACCACGGCTGCAATTGCATGAAGACACAATAGCTTGAGGACAAACGTAGTTTAATCTTGCACAAATAAAATAAAATGAAATAAAAGGCCTGTGTACAAAGATGAGCGTTTTCAGCAAAACTTCACCTTCCTCAAATCATATCGTACAAAGGTCCTTACTGGTTAAAATAACAATGAATAGCCAATCATGTTGTTTGCAACTGACACACCTTCAAAAATTAACAAATCAAGATGACAGACATAAAATCAAGAAGTATAGTAGCTAAAAATTGGCAGAAAAATGTAATTGACCAATCCTAAACTAAAAGGGTTCTAATGACCAATAACAAAACAGTTCTTAGATTGGAACAGTAACATTAAAAAATAACATAATGTAAAATCTTATCTAGTTGAACATTTTAATAATGAGCTTGTTATATATTAATCAATGTTATGCATAAGATGAGTACCTAAGTGCATCCGCTTTTGCATCTGTAAAGAGTGATTGCACAATAGTGCTAAGACCGGATCTCATTCATAATAAAATAAAACAAAATGATGATTCATGAGGATATAATGTATGTTTCAATGCCTGGTAGATTAATTCCACCATCCTCCCAATTTGGTAAATGTTTATTTAAAGCAGTTTGGGGTTTGTTTGGGAACCACAAAAAGTTCAAGATTAATTTATTATATCTTTGAATGATATACTAGGGAGGTTGTAGTGAAAAACTTTGTATTAGATATAATACCTTGGGAAAAAAATGATTGATTTAATAAGATATAATCTGTCTCCCATTGTAAACATATATTTGTTCCAGTTAGATATTGTCTGCTCTATTTTATCTAGTATTTTTTATAATTGTATATAAGTGAGTCAGTTAAGTCTTCAAGTAGATTTATACCTAAATATAGTATTTTATTATCTACTGCTAAGTATTTAGAATATTTTTGCTTATATATTTCTTTTTAGAATTGCATAGCATGATTTTTGTTTTGTTTTTTTAAACTGTAAACCTGAGACACTTTGAAAATTATTTATATCAGTAAATAAAGCCTGCAATGATTTGTTAGTGTCTGACATGGTTAGAAGAATGTCATCGGCAAAGAGTTGTATTTTAAGGTTTAATGTTTTGTTAATGCATATGCCTTTAATATTGTTATCTGACCTAATCTGATTTGCAAAGGGTTCTATAAGTAATGCAAATAGCAGTGGTGATAAGGGACAGCCTTGTTTAGTCCCTTTTTTTATTTGTATGGGACCTGATCTATGTGATCCTAATTTAACATATGCAATAGAGTCTTTATATAATGACTGGATAAGTGTGTTAAATGTTGTGGGAAATTTGTATTCTTTTAAGACTAATGCAAGGAAGTTCCAGTTAACCGAATCAAAGGCTTTGTTAATGTCTAGGGAAACTATGTTTAGATCTGAGGTTGTATGTTTGCTATAATTAATTAGTGACAGCATTCTTTTAAGATTGCCATATGTAATTCTTCTTTTAATAAAGCCTGTCTGGTCTTCATGGATTAACATGGGGAGAAAGTGTTTGATCCTGTCTGCATATATTGCCATGAACATTTTATAATCTATGTTTAATAAGGATATTGGTCTATATGATGATCATTGTTTCTCATCTTTGCCTGTTTTAAGTATCTGGGATATCAATGAGTATTTCCAAGAGGGTGGAATATTTATATCATGCTGAGCTATGGTATATGCTTATAATAGTAAAGATATAACTTGATTGGGTATTAATTTGTACATTTCTGGTAACATATTATCTGGGCCAGGTGCTTTATTTGCTTTAAGCTTTTTAATTTGTGATTTCAGTCCCGTCATGGTAATTGATTTATTTATAATATCTGTTTGTTCTTGTGTTAGTCTAGTGAAAATTTTATTTTCAGGGTAATTATTTATATTTTTCGTGGATACTTCTTGGGAATTTAAATAATTATCTGAGCTATATTGAAGTCTAAAGGCTTCTAAAATGCCATTTACATCTGTAACTTTTTTCTTAGTATTAGGAATATATAATTCTTTGATTTGCTTGGATCTGATTATTTTATTTTGTTCTGTTGGCAAGTTGTCTCTGGTGTGCTGGATTTGTGGAATAAGAATTTAGTTTTATCTTTTCTAGGTTAATCATATTCTTATGATATAATATATGTCTGCATATTTGTTATTAGTTTGTATTAATTCTTGTACTAGATCAGTGTCTTCTTTTTGAATTTCTAACTTCAGTTTATCAGCTTTATTTTGCAATTCTAGCATACCTTTATTCCATATTTTCCTTTTATTGGTGTACCAAGATAGTATTTGCCCATATACAAATGCTTTTAGTGAACCCAAATATATATTTCTGAGATGTCCTCTGTAGTGCTCAATTCAAGAAAAGTTTTAATTTCTTTTTCATAGAATTCTTTGAACTATGTTAATTTTGTGATGTGAGAGGGTATTCTTGTGATGGGATTTATGTATGTAGGTGTAAGTTATATTTCAAAGACTAGAGCATTATGATCACATTTGGATCTTGTGAGGTCAGTAAATATGTGTGGAGACCCATTATTGCAGATCTATACATGTAATCAATTTCAAAGAGGCCCATTCCTCCTTCAGAAAGGGGAATATATAATCTTGGTCTACACTGATTTTTATAAATCATTTGGTGAGCATGAAGCATCTTTCTTGTTTTAATATCTAATCTATCCAACACCTTTTGGGGTCAGTCAATCACTCCAAAACTGTACATTAGGACAAGAAGAACAAATTGATTTATAGCTTGGATCTTGTTCCTAGATGTCAATGCTGTTTTCAGGATTAATTTAAGTCTTCTAAAGTATTCCCTACTGAGTTTTATTCACATTGGTTCATGTTTTATTGCTGATCCTTCATCAATTCCCAAGTATTTATATACTCCCTCTTGCTTTATATCACATTCTTGTCCCAAACTGATGTTTTCCTGGTGCTGCAGTTTTTTCTGCTTTAAAGGTTGCTTTTGCACATTTATCAAGACCAAATGACATTCTAACATCATCTGAAAAAGTTTGACAACCTGCAGCTGTGCTTTCAGTTCCTCATCTGATGAGCTATACAATTCTAAATCATCTACAAAGAGAAGATGAGAAGTCATTAGACTTTATTGTTTTCTAAGAGCCAAATTGTAGCCATTACCTAAGTAAACAGCTTAATGGGTTAATGGCAAGGCAGAATAGCAATGGTGACAGTCATCCTGGAATATCCCCCTTTGAATTTTTATCCCTGGAATAATAATCTGTCCTTTATCTTGGCTTAATTGCAAAGTGGTCTGACATGTTTTCATGGTTACTGTAATGTAGTCAGTCAGTGTAGGGTGTATCTTAGACATTATTAAGCACTCTTTTATCCATGAATGTGGGATACTATCAAATGCTTTTTTGTAGTCAATCCATGCCATACTTAGATTCTTCCCCTTTTTACAGTTCTCCACTATAACTTTATTTAATAACAAATGATCCTCTGTTCCATATGACCTTCTTTTATTGCCCTTTTGTTCTACTGCCATAATTGAGTTTTCTTCTCAATGACTATAAACTCTGTCGGCATCAATTCCAGTGTATAGTTTATACGTCATCGGAAGGCAAGTTATTGGTCTATAATTTTTAGGGTAGCTTGCAGGTTCACTCTTAAGTAAGAGCATTGTTTTGCCTGTTGTTAGACAGTGTGGTGTCTGTTCCGAGTGCGCATATAAATAGTTCTTACTCATGGCTAAATCCTCCTGGAAAGATGTTAATACTTTTAACCAAATGTTAGGTACTGCATCTGGGCTTGGGGTTTCCATTTAGAGGATTTTCTCCACTTTGTTTCAGTCTCTCTGGCTGTTAGTTCATCCCATTTCATATCCTATACCTTTAAACTTCTTATTCTTTCTTTTACTTCTTCTATCCATTTAGCATCTTTGTTATGTTCTGCAGGATCTTCATAGATACTTCTCCAAAATGTATCTGCTTCCTCTTTTTTGGCAGTCTTTCAATTCCTTTTACCTTATTTCCCAGTTCTCTATAAAACTTTTTTTGGTCACCAATAAATTGCTTATTTTGTACTTTTCCCTTATATTTATCTGTGTATCTTTTAAGTTTTTCCACCTGTGCTGAAATTTTTTGTTTGTTTTTTGCAATAGTGCATGAATAATCCAGGTCTCTTCTAATACTGTGCATTGCTTTAATCAAATCTATATTTAGTATTTTTGTTGATCTATTCCCTATTCTATAATCTTCTAACAGTGACACTTCTTGTCTTAACTGCTTTATAGTTTTCTCTATTCGATACTTCCATGATGGTATTCGATTTCTCCCCTTCCTTTCCCTCACTACCCTGTGTTCTTGTGGTAGAACTTTATCAGTTATTAATTTAGCAGCACAGCAATATATCCTGTTTACTTCTGTTATATCGCATGAATCTCTATGAGTAGTTCTAATTACTGCATTCATTTTTTTTTATCAAACTTCTAACTTTTGGGGTTTTATTGACCTTCTGCAGTCTATTTATTTCATTGATCATACTATGTCTATCCATGTCCATTAAATCAAGCAACTCTTCTCTTAGCTCATTTTCTTCCAAACTGAGGGCACATCCCTTTTTTTCTGTTTCTTGTGGGCATTCTGTAGAAAGTTCTATAGCATCTTCCCGTGGCACATTCTCTTCAATTTCATCCTGTGTTATCTGTTGCGCTGTCATAGGGAAACTCACTAGCCTATCACTCCTCAACATTGACTGCATCAGAGTTTCCAGTTTCCTGTTCCTTTCCTTGCTGTCTAGCTTCAAGTGAACTTTTATACTGGTTTCCTGTGGAAGGCTCCAAATTATCTTGATATGGCACCTGACCTGTTGCTTCCTGTTCCACTGGTTTCCCCTTAATTTGGATATCCATTGCTCTATCCTGTTGTGGTGCTTTCTGCATTCAATTTTCTACTCCGAATCCTTTTCTTTGCAGCTGCTCCATAATCCCAATTTCTATTTCTTTGACTTCTCCATTACGAATCTGTTTTTCTACTTTTCCTCTTAGTCTTCTTATTTTTTGTTTTGTAAAGTTTTCCATGTCTGGATTCCTTTGCCTGTATTTCTCTTCAAATATCTTTGGTGCTGCTCTTTTTGTATTGGTTAGTTTTGCTTTCTCCTTTGCATAAATATTACACCATATTAAATTTATTTTCCTTTACCATGTCCATATTTTTTCTTCACACGTCTCCTGATCTTCTTGCTTTTCCTTATTCTGGGGACTCACTCCATCATGCTGTGATGTAGCCTGTGTTAGACCTTCTACATTAAATCCTTCACTTCGCTCACTCCATAACTTCAACTTTTATTTCTTTAACTTCTGCTTTACTAATCTTCTTTTCGACATTACATCTTTTTGATATTCATTTTTTTATTGTGAAATTTTCCATATCTGGATGCCTTTGCCTGTATTCCTCTTAGAATATCTTTGAGACTGCCTTCTCTATATTAGTTAACTTGGTTTTCTTCTTTGCATAAATATTGCACCATATCAAATTGCTCTTTCTTTCTCCTGTCCATATTTCTTTTTTATATTTTTCAAATATCTCTAGATTTTGTTGTTTATATTTTCTCACTTCCTCAGATGCTTCTTTTTCCAAACAGATCAATGTTTCTTGATCTATATATTGTTTTCCAAAAATCTGCTGTATTAATGAACACACATTTTTATTTGACGCTTCTGACAGTTTTTCCTGTGGAAGTATTTTAATTTCCTCTAATTTCTCTCTTAATCATTTTGTATATCTTGTGTCTGGAAATTCTGGGCTTTTTACATAATAGTAACAATACATAATTTCTTTCTTATCCTCAATAGTCCACAATATTGTCTTTATGGCTCTTCTTTGGCCAATCAATGTTTGTGGACTGCTACTTCCTTCTACAACAGGGGAGCCATCCTCCCCCTGGGTCTGGCCTGGCCCCATTGTAGGAATGTTTCCATGTTTTGAGGAGTCTACACTGTCATTTTTTCCAGTCCTGGCACCAGTGCACCTACCAGGATTGGGCACTTTTTTATCCTGGGTCTTGTGCACCCAGCTATCTTTTATTGTTTTGACTTACTTCTGTCCATGATATATGCTATATAAATACAGTCTATATATCAGTGTCGCCTTGGTGAGCTTTTGTGAAAAAATGATGATTCTTTCCATGGCCTTGCAAATGACGCTAGTCAAGCTTATAGATCAGTAATTCCCAGGGTCAGTTGATAGTCTCCCTTTGTGTAGAGGGATTACTATTGCTCTTCTTCATTCTGCTGCAGCATAGCCAGTTTGCAGGCTGTGGTTAAACAACGATTCAAGGGGGTCTGCTACATCATGTTTTAAGTTGTTCAAAATGCAACCTGGGATGTTGTTGGGTCCCATTGATGCCATGCTTTTGACCTTGGAGAGCACAGAGATGACCTGTTCTCTTGAGATGATAGACTGAGGAATGGTGTCAGGTATACTATGATCAATGGGGATGGGGGTGAAATTTGCTCCAACTCTACCAGAAAACAGGTTGGCTATTATGTCTGGCTGAGCATGGTTGGTGCTATCTACAACCAGTTCAGTACCTAACTGGGTATTCCATTTTAGATTTCAGACAGTTAAAGAATGCCTTGTTATTATCCTTAGCTAGGGAGGCTAGTTGTTCTTTGTAATTAGCTTTGGAGAACTTGACAAGATCTCTAATGCATTTGTTTAAGCTACAGAGGGATTTCTGCCTCTGCAGAGCCTGTTCCCCTTTTTTCTTGGACGTTAGTTTCTTTCCATTATTGTATAGCCTGTTTATAGTAGGGGTCCACCAGGGGGGCTTGTTTTTTTTGGCAAGACCTAGTTTTACTCTGGTCAGGTACAGCTGATTATATACAACTACTTAAGTGGTTATACAGGGCATTGGTGTACAGCTCTGCATAGGATTCCATGTTATCTGTGTTCAAGGGAGCTTTGAAATTTCTTTTACCATCGCTTAATAGGAGATAATTTGTCTTGGAAAATTCTTAAACATTTTTGAACTTTATGGGTATCTGCCCTTATAATTACATTGAACAAGACTGATTTAAGGTCAGATCTTACCAGGGAAGACATCACATGGGGGGATGCAGTCCTCCCCCATGTAAGTGAGTATTATGCCCAGGACATTTGAGCCCCTTGTGAGTGTGCTGACTTGCTGTTCCAGAACATTTGTGTTGACAAATCCAAGAACTCTGTGAACCAGCATGTTTGTGGTCATGTATCTTTCCCAGTTGATGACAGGATAATTAAAATCACCCATGAGTAAGGTATTGGGCTGTATAGCAAGTGATTCGAATATGTCCAATAAGGCAACACTGCTCATTGCACAAATTAGTTGCTCCTAGAGCAGCAGAAAAGCTTGGAAGGGTTTCACTGACAGCTGTTTAGGGAAAAACTGAGTTTCAAGGATTCCATGTCTATACAGGGCACTGCTAACTGATGCTGTGCAAACAGCAGTACCGCGCAAATGCAAGGCTTAAATACAAGCAAAGAGAAACAAGTTTTAAGCTAACTACCAATTAGGAAAGCACACAATAAGCCTTCCATCAACAATCCCCAACTCAGACAGGTTAGATCAGCACACTTCTGCCACAAGAGTACAGAAAAAAAGCCTTCTTAATGTAGAATAGCTGGTCTGGAGCCCAAGTGTAACAAGACCACACAAACGACTTAACATCCCTACGATTAACTTTAACATGCAATATAATACAGTATAATGAAATACTTAAAGCAGCAATAGATAGTGCATATTTGTATATAAAGTGTAGAAAAATCAGTAAATAATTTAAGAAACTGCTAAAATGCTTTCATAATTTATAAGAGAAGTGCAACAAAATACTTATTTTTGTCTTTTCATTAATGGATTGCTCCAGGTAAGAACTGGGCAATGTATTGGTAAGGTAAGAATAGGAGGTGTGTGCGTGAGTGTATGAGAGGGGCTGCATGTGTGAGTGTGTGTGTGTGTGTGTGTGTGTGTGTGTGTGTGTGTGTGTGTGTGTGTGTGCGCTCGCGCGTGTGTGTGTATGTTAGGGGGTGTGCGTGTATGTGGGGGTTGGTGTGTGTATTTGTGTGTGTGTTTGTGTATATATATATGTGTGTGTGTGTGTGTGTGTGTGTGTGTGTGTGTGTGTGTGTGTGTGTGTGTGTATGTAGGGAGAGATGGCTGCCATAGCTCTTCACACCCTTAGACCAATGAACAGAGTCTACAATATTGGAAGGGGGACACTAGCCACCAGAGATAAGTTTAAAAAGGCTTGTAACATAGCAGCACGTAAGCTGTGTGTAGATTGGGGGTGGGGTGAACCATTGAACACCAATGACTCATAGCAGGATATGCCATGAAACTATAATGCCTGTCATTAATGTGTGACTGAAACCATCTATGATGTACTAGGGGAGGAAAAGGAGACCTTGGGGGTGTTCAGACAACTCAGGAATGGGTATGGGTTCTGAGGTGTGTGTGTGTGTGTGTGTGTGTGTGTGTGTGTGTGTGTCTGTCTGAGAGACTGACTGATGGGGGATGGATGCCTATGAATGCACAATGCACTCACAGCAATTAACTACCAAAGGAAGTGCTGATCTGTCCTTTGCTGTAGTTAACTGCGATTCATAGCCATGGAAATTAGCGAATAATGAGATTTTTCCACATTGCAGCTAATGTGCCTATGAATCACAAAATACCACATCATGTTATCAGGCCCTTTGTACCCTGGCCATTAATTTCATGTGGTAGGCCATTAATGAATCCCCCAGTTTGAGTTTTGAGTCCACTGTATATATCCATTTTTCTTTGCACTCCTAGTGCTGTGTATAGATCATAATGGAACTTTTCTTTATTTACAAATGGGCTGCTTATACTGTGCATATCAAGATGACATCCCAAAACCAAATGATCCTGACACAAAGATCAAGATCTTTAAAGCAGTTATGCATTTTCAAGCAGCTATCATTGCACATTTTCTTCTGCAGGGATAATATCCCCATTTGGCCATGTAATAATATAATATAATATAATATAATATAATATAATATAATATAATATAATATAATATAATATAATATAATATAATCAACCCCATTCCAGCTGCATCCCAAAAAACAGAAAAAAGCTGTGGCAATGATGTTAGTGGAAAAATCTATTTTAGTGTTAGTTTTGACAAATCAGAACCTGTTTTTCAGCAAAAAGACTTTTTGGCTAATAGTGTTACCTACCTACCTACCTCCCTAACAAATATAAATCAGGTTCTTAAGGCTTCTCACGTTTTACTGCCAGATAATTCCCCTGGAATCTATAACCCCCAATGTGTACTTTATTGTGGATTATATAAAAGGGGCTGCATATTAACCAGTATGTGAACATAAAAGAAGAATCAGAAGGCATGCCTACGGGATCGATATGCAAATTCCGTGCTTTCTTACTAGGCAAGTAAAAAGCCTTTTTAAAACAGAATATACTAACCAAAAGTACTGTGTGATATTATGAAAGAAATAATAGAACCTTTCACAGTTAATGCTTAACTGGTCTTTGCATTTGCTCTACTGCCGTGCAGAGGACAGAGCATAAGCCCACGTATTCATTATCAGCTTCATTTCACCTTCGTATTGCTGTAACATTTGTCTCTTCATTTCTTCGACCACTATTAGTCCATCTGATTAGGTGGGGGGCTCCTTCTCCTCTCTTGACTATGGAAAAGATCTCCTGACCTCAGCCAAGGGCCTTTGCCCTGTTAATTTGTGAAGTGCCCCTGTGCAGTATTTTCACACTCTCTAGAATCCACCTGCTGATGTCTTTCAGCAGCCGGACATTTCAATAGTAACTACTCCTCGTTCCCTTTTATCTTCGTGTCACAATCAGATTAAGTTTCATCAGTCAGACTTCATTACTTTCCTGTCCTAGAACAACCTCTTTTATATTTCTCAGTGCTATTTCAGACTGTTTGGTGAGTAGCTTCACATATACATTCTGGCATTTTACTGCCAGATAATTCCCCTGGAATCTGTAACCCCCAATTTGTACTTTATTGTGGATTATATAAAAGGGGCTACATATTAACCAGTATGTGAAAGAAAAAGGGAGATCATACCATGAATGTGTACAATGCAAAACAGCTGTGTCAGATGTCATTTTGGATTATGTGGCATGACAGACTATGTTTTGTTCATCTCACCTCCGGCTCTTATGCACTCCATTGCTGCTGGGTTTGTGACACCATTAATGACTTTTTTAAGTTTCTCT
>NC_056737.1:1073935759-1073963259 GCF_019279795.1 Protopterus annectens
ATTGATATTGGAAAAAGTAAATATTATATTTCATTATTTCACTTTTTAGGTTTCGTTGTTTACTCATCTTGTAAAACAAAGATGCTTCAGAAAGTGAACAATACACTGGAAATATGGCAACCTAAGCATTAAGTTAGCTAGTGAGACCAGAGCTGGATCCAGCACTAGCTGACATAAGCAGTGACCTAGGGCCTGCTGCATTTATGCCTGCCTCTTACTTCCTCCGAACATGGAATTTATTCCTGCTTCTGCCTGCAGACTTAAATGTCCCATTGGTAAGGTGTGTGTGTGTGTGTGTGTGTGTGTGTGTGTGTGTGTGTGTGTGTGTGTGTGTGTGTGTGTGTGTGTGTAATGCCCTGGTTAGCGATGGTAGGTTAGTTTAGTTGCTCAGGCTCTAATCCTGTACCTTAGTTACAGGAGACAAGAGCCTGAATCCTGTACTTCACCAACTACCAGACTTCTCAAAGTGCTTTTTCAAAGAATGTGGATTTCAGTGCATTTTCAAGGAATTGTGAGCTTCAGTGCATTTTCAAGGAATAGTGACCTTCAAGGGAAGAGAAGTTTATTGCTGCTCATGTACAACTGTTTTCTTTAACAAATGGTCATCAGTGTTTGTGCTAGAGTATCTCAAAGCAGTGTTAGTAGCACAACAGATAGCATACTTGCTTCTGATGCAGAAGGCTGTGGGTTCTTCTCCCATACCCTGTAGATGGCTTGCTGATACTGTGTTGTACTTTAAGGATGGACGGGTGGAGGGGCTGCATTCTTGAATGTATCCTTGTTTAGATAAGTTGCATTGTAGCTATGAACCTGTTGGCAGTTTGCCATCCATTCCCTACTGCAATATTACTAGCTTACCATTTCTTTTTTAATGTAACCTAGGCAATTTATTCATCAAGGGCAGCAGGCACTGAATTTGCTAGGCAATTTATTCATCAAGGGCAGCAGGCACTGAATTTGCTAGGCAATTTATTCATCAAGGGCAGCAGGCACTGAATTTGCTAGGCAATTTATTCATCAAGGGCAGCAGGCACTGAATTTGCTAGGCAATTTATTCATCAAGGGCAGCAGGCACTGAATTTGTAGATGAAACACTGAAATATAAAGTTGTTTGCTTGCAGCAACCTCTTTATTAGTTACAGATTTCTTTAATGTGGAATTATTCAGATGACTTTGACTTCTGCAAATATTGTGGCTATTGACTGATATTGAATGGCCTTTTATGGTTGCAATGTTCTGAAATTGGTTCATATGTTTTGTTTCATTGCTTACTGGAAAAATGTTCAAAACTACAAATTGTAATACACACTGTAACCAGAGCTGTTGTATTATACAAGGAAAATAATTTAATACAATTAGGAAGGTGAATCAAAGAACACATGCGTGTGTGCACGATCCTAAAAATGTGTGCAAGGTGCCTATGATTTGAAAACAGCCCAAAGGTAAACTTTTTATCCCCACTGGCAGATTTGCATTTTCTTTGATGCTTCAATCAATGTGAGTTTTTTCAAGGGAGAAGAAGTTTGTTTAGTTTTAAAGCTTGCTTTTTTTTTAGTTAACTGTACTGTTTTTGTTTGTTTGTGTAATGTCTATGTTTGTGTTAAAAAATAAAAAAGAAATGAAATAAATTAAATTAAATCCAAATATCTGTAATCAATGTAAAAAATAAAAATAATATAACAGTATGTACACTGACAGTTTTTTATACCAATTAGGCAGAAACCAACTAATGATGGATGGAATGGCTGTGGGGTGTGGAGCTAGGGGCTGTGTGTGCGTGTGTGTATATGTGTGTGTGTGTGTGTGTGTGTGTGTGTGTGTGTGTGTGTGTGTGTGTGTGTGCGTGCGCACGTGTGTGGACCCAAATCCGTTACAGTGCATAGGGCCCCATTTGACCATGGTCTGGTTGTGAATGACACATTGTGGGTTCATTCTTTTATGATGTCATGGCACGGATTTTCAACTCCAAGAAAAAGTCTACAGCAATACTTATCAAGAAAATAAAATGCAAAAACAACACACTTTTTCCATCAAAAAAATGCATAATGTGGTATTATATATGATTAGGAGTTTATGTCCATCTTCGAGGATTTACCACTTTACTCTTGTTTCAGAATATCATTGGTACACTTTAACTATAGGAAAGCAGCAAAGAAAAATGCAGACCTCGGCAGCATATCTACAATCTGAGACATTATATTATACCGGAAAGGGTTCTGCTGTGTTATGCAAAAAAATTAGGAACTGTGTATTGTATAACCTATATGTTTTAGGTAATGTTGTTAGGCTAGTTAGTGGGATTGTCCTTATGCATGGCAGGAAATAGAGAGAAAGGAAGGAAGATCAGTGAAAATGTTGTTCTAGGAAGACGAGAATGTGTACTGTTCATTCAGTCTCCTTTACTTACTGAAGTTTTTATGTTTTGGATACCTCTGTCTGTATCATAAACCATCGACCTTTTGGAGGGGGATTGCTGCACACTAAAGACTAGCTTTCAGATATATATATATATATATATATATATATATATATATATATATATGAAGACAAGTAAAGGGTGGGTGGGAAAATATGACTATGGCACTGTGAAAACAGATGGAAGTATTAGCAGACAAGTTTTACAAGCACACTAATCATTTGGTACAATTCTCAATTTGAAGCTATTCATTAGGTGATAAAAGATACCACACTACCACAGAGATGTCACCCAGAGTTTGGGCTTGCATTCACATGAAAGTTCACTTTTTAACTTATTGATTTGTTACTACGAGATCTGGTAGCTACATATGTATTAAAATGATAAAAGCATACAGCTGTTTTTGTGTGTGTGTGTGTGTGTGTGTGTGTGTGTGTGTGTGTATCTGTGTGAGTGTGTGTGTGTGTGTGTGTGTGTGTGTGTGTGTGTGTGTGTGTGTGTGTGTGTGTGTGTGTGTGTGTGTGTGTGTGTGTGTGTGTGTGTGTGTGTGTGTGTGTGTGTGTGTGTGTGTGTGTGTGTGTGTGTGTGTGTGTGTGTGTGTGTGTGTGTGTGTGTCTGTGTGTGTGTGTGTGTGTGTGTGTGTGTGTGTGTGTGTGTGTGTGTGTGTGTGTGTGTGTGTGTGTGTGTGTGTGTGTGTGTGTGTGTGTGTGTGTGTGTGTGTGTGTGTGTGTGTGTGTGTGTAACTATATCATCAATTTACTCCTTATTCTGTAACTGATCAAGTAAAAAGATTTACTCAAAGGTTAGTTTTGTGAGTTCCACCTCCTAGGACCCCCCCCCCCCAGACCCATAGTAATCCTTGTTTCAGTGTTTTTGCATGGTTGTGATTCACAGAGGTGTTTTCTAAAATGTGATCAGATGAAGAATGGATCTAAATCATATTTATTTACTTACTTATTTACTTCCTGGGGTCATGCACTGATCAGAATTGACCAACTGCAGACACAGCACATCCTGGCTGAAAATACCTTGAAAGTTTCACAATAATAGAAGTAACATCAGTGTAGTATGTTTATTAAACAAACCAAAATAATACTTTTTATACAGTTAGAATCACGAAACATAGTAGTAAAAACTATAGTAGTTAAGAAAAGACAAAATCAAGCTTTGTACAAAATTTATATTTACATTATACACAGTTGATCTGATGAGACCGTAAGCTTACAGAGTGGTAGTTGAGTGTAGAAAGGATAAAGGCAGATACTGGGAGTCAGTTAAGTGATGTCTTCTTTTGGTGGGCAGGAAAACGTGACTTGGATTTGAAGGTGGGTTTTTAAACCCTACTCTGAGCTTGGAGAAGTTGGACGTTTCTTTACGATGAGGAAGGAAAGATGGCCAGAGAGTGGGATCCACCATTGTAAAGGCAAACTTTGACTAATGGAGAAGAGCTGTTTGGGTAGAGAGTAAGAACATTGTTTGAGACTATTGATATAGGTTGTCAAAAGAGTTTTCTTTCATGGAGTTTGGAAGAAAGAAGAGAGAAGGATTCCAGTTTTAGTAACTTCAAGAGTTGAGATGCTAGTAACTGATCATATCTTTGTTTAATGGGAAACCATTTTGCCTGGTTAAGGGTGATGCAATGGTGCTCTTGAGGAGGTGAGTTAGTAATGAACTGACAAATGGAATTTGATGTGGTTTGCAGAATGGTGGTGTTTTTTGGAGACCCCAGTGATAATGGGGAGACTGTACTCAAGCTGGAAGAGTAGGACTCCTTTACCTATGGCTAGGGTGTCAGGGTGAGAGAGAAAAAGTGAGGTCTTTTTAGCCCAGAAAAGAAGGAAGTTTATTTTAGAGTATTTTTTTTTCTGTATGTGGGATTGAAAGTTAAGTGATTTATCAAGCCAGAGACCAATATATTTGAAGGAGGTGGCAGTTTCTTTGTTGGAGCTTTTGAGGTCAGTAATCAGAAAGCTGTTAGGAGACTGTGACAGTCTCTGTAGAGTTCCTAAAATCACTGATTTGTTTTTTGATGGGTTAGTAGTGGATTGTAGCCAGTAAGCCATTGCTGTAGTAGAAGAAAGCCATTTTGAATAAAGGATTGAATTATGTAGTGTGGGTGACTGGACCTGTAGATGACCATGTTATCTGCTTAAAGGATTAGAGGTAGCTGCAGGAGGTCATATGATATTTTGTTAATATATTTTCTATGTTAATAAAGATAGAAAGTAGCAGAGGGGCAAGAATGGAGCCTTGTGAGACACCTTTATTGAGATGGTCTGTGTCTGATTGAAATATTCCTATTTTGACTTTGAAACAGCTGCTTGTCAGAAATCTACTGAACCAAGGAATGCTATCTGTACTGATCCTTATTTTGGTAAGTGAGTTTAGGAGATATGGGCAGTTAATGAGATCAAATACTTTAGTGAGATAGGAAAAAAGGTCTGCTGTAAAGTTACCTTTGTCAGTGTTTTGTAAGATCTCATCTCTGAGGGTACAAAGAGTTACCATAGCGATTTGACAAAGCCAAACACCATGTTACTTTTGGGAAGGCAGGTGGTTATTGTTGGATATTTTGTGATAGGTGTAGGCTATTTTTTCCAGGAGTTTGCTTAGACAAGGAAGAATAGAGATTGGATGAAATTGTGAGGTGTGACTAGGGTTAGTTTGCTTGGGTAGAGGCTTACTTAGGACTGTTTTCCAGATGGCTGGCATGTTTTTAGAAGCATATGCTTTAGTTGCATGAGTGAGAGCTTGGTCAAAGTGGAATATGAACCAGGGGAATATATAATCAGATCCAGCATGAAAGCCAATGTGAATAGTGCTAAGTAATTATGTTTTGTTTCCTTTGGGTTTTATGTATCTGAAGTAAAAGGGGGATATAGGTTAGAGGGGCAGGGGAAAGGGATCATGGGCTGATGTAGCTGGGGGAAAACTGGCTTGGAGGAGGGTGTTGAATTCAAGCAGGAAATCAAATGGTGTTGGATTTGATTTCTCACATTTCAGGAAGATTGAGGCATTAATGTCTTATGGAATCGTTTCAGCTGTGATTAGGTTACATTCCTTACAGAATTGTTTTGGTATTCTTAGGAAGTTGGCTTGTTTGATTTTTTTTGTAGTGTGGTTTCACATCTTCAAATTGACTGGCTAGATTTTTAAGGTAACAAAGCAGGAATGATTGTTGATAGAGGAGTCTAATTTCCACTTTACTAGTTTAAAGAGTTGTTTTACCATGTTTGTTAGCCAGATTTTTTTATTTAGTTTAAGTAGTCTGTATTTGGGGAAAAATGTTCTTAGAACTGGAGAAAAAAAAATCGGTCAGCTTGTTTGCTGAGAGTTAGGGGGTTCTTCAGCAGAAGATCAGGAAAAGAAGTATAAACATATATATATATATATATATATATATATATATATATATATATATATATATATTATTTTAGTAATGTTAGTGGTTGATTGTGCCTCTAATTTTTAAGAATAGGTTGAAGAGTTTTGGATTGGTTGTTGATGGAGAATGTGGTGGACCAATGGTCACTCAAGGATGATGGGAACTGAAATGTTAGAGATACAGGAAGGAAGGTCATGAGTTGAATGTTTTGAAGGTGTGGCAGTTTTTATGCAAAGTTTAGGGACATGAGCTGTAGTTCCTATGATACAGGGCATGATTCCCTCAGCCCTCATTTGCTTACTGTGTGCCCTTGAGCAAGTCACTTTAACCCGACATTGCTCCTGGGTTGTCCATGAAAAGGGATTGTGGGTCCAGTGTGCCTTCCTGAATGGGTATTATTCCTCTTCCTCTTTGACTTATTATTATTATTATTATTATCTGAGACTGAGTCATGTGTGCTCAGAGATTAGTTGCATTAAACTGTGGTTAGCCAAGAAATGTGAAATGTCAGATGAGTAAGGTCCTTGGAAGTTGAGGCTAAAGGCCCCTTGAATTACAGTGTTACTTTTAGGAGTGAATGAAAGAATGTTTGAGATAAGGGCAGTGGATTTTTGTAGGGGAGGAGGGAGGTGGGATGTAGACGGTGGTTAGAATAAGTACATTATTGTAGACACTGGATAATTTGGGGAAAATCCAGTTTGGACTGGTGTTGATTTTTGTGTTAGCTTGGGGGATGATAGAGAGATTTAGATTTTTTTTAGATTTTTTAGAGAAGTAATATATTTTGTCAGAAGGCAGATGATGGAATTTATGACAATCAGTTTTGAGCTAGGACTCTGTCACTGCTGCAAAGGCGTTGATCTGCTTTAATTTGTTGTGAACATCAAGGTAAAGGTGATGGATGTTTAAGGTGCGGGGTGGGATGGGTTGGGAGTGTGTGAAGAGATGATATAACAAATTACGAGATACAAGGGATGGCTGGATAATTAGGGTGGGGTGGGAAGGGAGCAAAAGGGAGCAACATCCACTACGGCTCATGTATTGAAAGAACCAATCAGCCATGCATACACATTAAAATTATAGAAGCAGGTCTCCACCAAAAAGTAGCCAAAGGAATTTTGTGTGTGGCTAACTGAACGAGCTTATTTAAAAGTTAGAAACAGAAGAGTAGAGTAAGCTACAGCTCACAATGGGTGGGGGGGGGTGCAGACAAGGCAGGATGTTAGATCAGCCAAAATCAGTACACACATAATATGGATAAATTAATAATTGAACAGTAAAAACACTATAAATCTTTAATTAGGAAGGTTTAAACAGTATCACTGTTTATCTGACAAGTACACTGCAACAAATAGCCATTAGTGTCTTTTATTGGAGGGAAATGAATGTACTAGAGAATAAAGTAAACTGTGCTGTGTGCCTGTGCTGTCTGCAAGAGATGCAGATTATTGGGCAGCCAAAGACAGAAGTTATGAGGACTTCTACAGTTTTCACTTATGGCTTCCATGAACTGATATAGTTTGCAGCAGTGCTACAAAGACCAGGACCTGCAGGAGAAGAAATATTGATATATTTCAGAGAAGTGACGATAGGAAGATTGAACATAGAGATGGAGAAAAGACTCTGGGAGATAAAGGTAGCCTGAAGAAAATACTCCCACCAGCAGGTTGATTGCATAAAGGGGGGGGGGGGTTAAAGAGATGATGGATATGGATAGTTGGGAAGGAGAGAGATGGGACAAATAAAATTAGAGAGGTAATTAATTAAATGTGGGGAGTGGAAATGTGAGAAATTAATTAAAAGCCAAAACAATGTTGAGAGACAATAATTCAAAGTTAAACTACAATACAAACAAAACACTCTGCCATTACCAAAGGGGCTCTTGAAAATAAATTGGAGTTTATATGAACCACAACAGGTTGCAGAAACTCTAAGGAGACTGGACAGTTTGCAGAATATTGGGCAGCTAGACAGTTAGAAACTATGGGACTTACACAATTTTCACTTGGGATTTCCTTGAACTGTGGTAAGTTGTGGCAGGGCTATGAAATCCAGCACCTATGACCTCTTAGTGATCTTCAACTCAAATGGAAGCCCTTGGCCTACACACCTTTCTACTGGATGAAACCTGTCAGCTGTTCAAATGAAATGTTACATCTGCTGTGAAAGCAGGTATGCTCACGAACAGGCCAAACAGCTTGTGCCATGGTCACTTGTCAGCCAGAGTGAGTGTGTGTTTGTTTTATATGTATATATATATATATATATATATATATATATATATATATATATATATATAAATGAGTATATACTGAATTATCTAATGACACAATTGCCACACCTCAATGGATTAAAAAGAAATGATCAAAAAACATACCCCAATGCACACTGCTGCATATGTCCCAAACTCTCAATATTCAATCAGCATGCATTCAGATTTACACACTCTCCAAAGTATAACAAAAAACTCATATGCATGCAGTGCAACTTCAGATGTACACAAACACTATCACTCCACGTCAGTCCCATCAACATATGCACGGGGGCAAGCCACCTCCTTCTATAACCCTGCAACTTTATATATACCAACTCTAAGAGTGTACAACAGCGAATAAAGGGGGCATTCCCAATCCCCATGGTACTGCAGTCTCACACAACACAATGAAAGCACATTTGAATAGGCTATGCCTTGGTTGATTGTTAACAACTCAACATGTTTGATGAAACTGCTCTCTAGATCGACCGAGTGGCACTTGTGCTGTCAGCACTAATGCCGGACCAAAGAAAATTGATTTAAAATGCTGTTTTCTTTTCTCTTTCTACCTTATAACTCACTTGGTCTATAAAATGTAACTTTGTGACCTTTTCTGTTGTAAATGTGAGAAGAGATGAAAGAAAATAAATGTATGTATCCATCACATTCTACTTCAGAGAAGTAGCTGATTAGGACTATGGAAAGAAAGCAGGGATTAAGATGTAGAATGTTAACAGATGTGTGTTGAGATCTTGTGTATTGGTGCTTTAAATTGTTCTGGGCTGATGTAATTAAGCCCTTGTTCTTTACAAGCTGATTTAGGTTCTTTGCAAGCTGAAGGACTGATTTAGTTACTTTTTCTGTGGGAAAGCATACTAGAAAAATAAGCCGATGTAATATTCTCTGGAAAAGAAAATAAAGTTTATGGGTAACACAACTGAGAAATTTGAATGTATAAATATTTGAGTCTGGTCTTTGATCTCTCTTGTCTTTGCTTGGAAGAAATTGGTGATTCACCTGTCAATGAGACTTTCTCTTCCTTTGAATATTTTAATAGTTTTCAGACTTAGAATAGTTAGGTTTAGTAACAATAGCAAACAGCTATGATATTAAGCTATCTATAGATCATTTTTCTGAACATTCTGACCATATAATTGAATGTTATTTTATTCTTCCATGAGCACTTCCTTATTTCTCTGCATATTTAGTCAGTCACTGCAGTAGTTTTGGCTTATTGGTTAAGTAAAGTTTAATTATTGTAAACTGCTGCTGTTTATATATTATTGCTACTTATTATTTGAGTGGACACACATACCCTTGCCATCAATGTAGAGCTTGTCGGTTTATTCTACAGACTCAGGTTTTTGTGCATCCAAGGACTAACAAACAATATAAATTTTCGGGCTATGCTGATTGTAGGACGCATAATTTAATTTACATAGCAATTTCTCAAGACTGCGAAGCATATTATGTGGGTAAGACTAATAATATGTTCAAGACTAGGATATTCCAGCATTTGTCCGACATCAAACTTAATAATGAACATAATGCATTGGCACAACACATAAAAACTAACGGAGCCCATTCATTTTTATTTATGGTAATACAGGTGATCATTCCAAATAGCAGGGGTGGTAACTTGTTCAATGATACTGAATGTGCTGAGACTAGGTGAATTGTGAGGTTAGGGGCAGACAAGCCACCAGGTATAAATGCTATTGTACCTTTAAAACCCATCCTGAAGAAAAGGAGGGTAAAATACTGAAATGTGATAGGATGTTGGATATTTTAAATGTGGTATTCTCAGTTTTTCCTATTATCTGATGAAGGGCATATGGCTTGAAAGTGCTTATGGAGGATTTTATTTGTGATTTTACTGAATAAACGTTTTATTGGCTCTACGTGGAGTTCTCTGCCTTATTGCTGTTTTTTGGGACTGTTACTGTGTTTTGGCAGAGTACTTTAGTGCAAAGAGATTTCTTCCTTTTTGGTACCAATAAAATATTAATATGCATGATCTGATATTTGGCTTAATTAAGCCAACTGTGTTGTGGGTTGATGCTGAGTTTGGGATTGGCAGTAGGTTGGGGTTGGCATAACGGTTAAGGTGTTTACCTCAAAGACACAAGGTATAGAGTTTGTTTCTCATCTTTGAAAAGTTAAATAACTTGGTTTAAAATAGCCCACAAGGGTAGGTCACCTAGAACTTACCTATGACTCCATTAAGAGCATCAGGTAAATGGAGGTCAGGATGGTAGCTGTGCTACCATGCCAGGAAGAAGGCTGTGGGGAATTCTGGTATTCTGCTAGACTTTCCTTGGAATTGGTTGAGTGTGTGTGTGTGAGTGTGTGTGTGTGTGTGTGTGTATGTGTGTGTGTGTGTGTGTGTGTGTGTGTGTGTGTGTGTGTGTGTGTGTGTGTGTGTGTGTGTGTGTGTAAATAATTACTTGTGCAAAAGATAATTATCATGGATAAGGGGCACAGGAAGACATTGTAGTTCACGTTGAAAATGGAGAGAATGCGGCCTGGGGTGCTAGGTCAGTGACTCAGCTCTGAAGATGGCCTGTCTCAGTCTAATCTAGGAGTGGATATTGAAAACTTATACCCAGGACAGCAGTGTATATATTCCCAAGATCGTAAAAGGAATATATACACTGCTGTATATATATATCATCATCATTCATCATCATCATCATCCCCTTTTTCCCATTTACATGGGGTTGGGGTATCGTATTAACTGTCGCCACCTCTCTCGATTCAGTGCCACTCTCCTGCCTTCTTCAACACTCATGCCTGACTGTCGCAGATCTTCTTTCACACAATCCATCCACCTCTTTGCTGGATGCCCTCGCTTCCTCTTACCTTCTTCCTGTCTGTCCCAAATCTCCCTCACCAGATTGTCTTCTGCTTTTCTACACATGTGCCCATACCATCGTAATCTGTTCTCTTTGATCTTTTCTGCAATTGGAGCTACTTTGGCTTCTGCTCTTATGTCCTCATTTCTTCGCCTGTCCCACAGTGTGCATCCTACCACCTTTCTCAGGCACTTCATTTCCATCACCTCTAGCTTCTTCAACTGTTCTGCCTTTACTGCCCAGGTTTCTGTACCATACAGTAGTACTGGTCGCACCACTGTCTTGTACACCTTACTTTTCAGCTTCTTTGTCATTCTTCTGTCATATACTACACCTGATACTCTATGCCAGTTGGCTGCAGCCCCTCTGATTCTAGCTTTGACCTCTTCATTCAGGCTACCCTTCTCCTCAACCTCTCCCCCAGATACTTGAAGCTGTTTACCTGTTCCACTATCTTCCCATCTATCTCTATTCTCAGCTTCTTCTGATTTCCCCAATCTGCTGCCATTACCACTGTCTTATCTGTGCTTAGTTTCATCCCATGTGCCTTCAGATTTGCATTCCATTCTCCTATCCTTTGCTGAAGTTCTAGATCAGAGTCTGCCTGTACTGCCACATCGTCTGCATACAGCAGCTTTGTTGCTCTGACCCCTCCAACCTGTTTGCTGATGTAGTCCATTACCAGAGCTGAACCCTGGTGTACACCCACTCCCACTGGGAACCCTTCAGTGAGGTCAAACACTGTTCATACTTGTCACTGGGTCCTTGTACATAGCCTGTACTAATTCTACCAATGTTTCTGGGACTTCAAACCACTGCAGTACTGCCCAGATCAGCTTTCTTGGGACCTTGTCATATGCTTTCTCCAAGTCTAGGAAAGCCCAGTT
This sequence comes from Protopterus annectens, assembly GCF_019279795.1. Classification (NCBI taxonomy): domain Eukaryota; kingdom Metazoa; phylum Chordata; order Ceratodontiformes; family Protopteridae; genus Protopterus; species Protopterus annectens. The sequence continues at coordinate 1,073,947,557 of NC_056737.1, forward strand.
TGACTCTTTCCTCTTCTCTAGTTTCTTTTCAAGTATCTGTCTCAATGCAAACAGCGGGTCAATTGTGCTGCATCCTGATCTGAATCCGAACTGTTCATCTCCCATCTTACATTCTGCTATTCTGCGTATCCGTTTATCAATCACCCTCTCCAGAACTTTCATGCAATGTGGTAGGAGTTTGATGCCTCTGTACTGCCCACAGTTGTGGATGTCCCCTTTGTTCTTGTACACTGGCATGAGTATGTTTATTCTCCAGTCATCTGTATATATATATATATATATATATATATATATATATATATATATATATATGGATTCACTTTATAATCTCGAAATACTGAAAAATCTCGAATTTCAGTATCTCGAGACTATAAAGCTGAACATTCACAATATCGAAATTCCAAAAGCACGAAATTCAAAATCCCGACTATTAAATACACCCTCCAACACTCAAACAAACATACATACACCTTCCTCCCCACACAACAAAACACATACAAACACAACACAAATACACACACCTACCCTACATATAAGCAGGGGGGGCTGCCCCCCTGCACACCCCACACCTCCGCTACTTATATATACTAACTCTGAGGTCGCACTAAAAAGACAAAGACACTAAACCCACCACTACATACTCTATATTCCCCTTTCACAAACACACACCACAAATGTACAAACACCACCACTGTCAGCACTTACACACTCACACTCTTACCTACCTCCCCTAACCTTCACCTAAAACTTCCCAACACACTTGCATACACTCAAATCCCTACCCAAAACCCTTAAAAAAACAGCACTTACCTAAATCTTCACAAATATCCCCCACAAAGTCAGGCAAACCATATCCCACAGCACACCGCACCTTACAAACACAGCAAATCTCACGTACCATGCCACCACAACCGCAAACTCGAAACTTCAAATTCAATCAAGTGCAGTTTCGCTAAACTGCACTTTTGGCATTTTCGTCTCCAGATACTGAAGTTCGAGATTTCAGTATTTTGAGATAGTAAAGTGCTTTTATATATATATATATATATATATATATATATATATATATATATATATATATATATATATATGTGTGTGTGTGTGTGTGTGCGTGTGTGTACGGTGGTGCAGCGGTTAGCTTTGTCACTTCACAGCAAGAGGTTCTCCCATTTGATTCTTGGCTGGAGTGCCTTCTGTGTGGAGTCTGCTTGTCCTCCCCGTGGTTGAGTGATGTTTAAAGACATGCAGGTAGGTGCGTGCATGAATGGGTGTGACCGGAGTTCCGCTGTGGTGACCCCTAACCGGGAAAAGCCGAAAGACATTACTATAGATTTATATATATATATATATATATATATATATATATATATATATATATATATATATATGGGTCTACTTGAAAACACCGACACGCCAAAACACCGACGACGAGAACACAGAGACTGGAAGATTGACAACTGAGATGACCGACAGTTTAAAAGCACGAAACTTCACATGCCCGACAAACCACAATCCCCACAATCAACAAAACAAAACAAATACCTTTTCCGAAAAAAACACACACACAACACAAGCACACCAAAAACCTTACAAACCCACACTAAACCTTATATACACAACTATCTATGCACTAACCTTAACCCAAACCCTAACCCTAAGGTCCACCACTATAGCAACTCACCTAACCCTCGCCTTAACCCTAACTCACTTAACCCACCCCTAACCCTAAAGTCTGTCACTATCACACACTTACCATACCTGCACCCTAACCCTAACTCACTTAACCCACCCCTAACCCTAACGTCTGTCACTATCGCACACTTACCTTAACATGTCGGTGTTCTCAGTGTTGGGCTTTTAAACTGTCGGTCATCTCAGTTGTCAATCTTCCGGTCTCGGTGTTCTCGTCATCTGTGTTTTGGCATGTCGGTGTTTTCAAGTAGACCCTATATATATATATATATATATATATATATATATATATATATATATGTGTGTGTGTGTGTGTGTGTGTGTGTGTGGATATAAAAAGTTTACACACACCTGTTAAAATTATAGGTTTTTGTGATATAAAAAAATGAGACCACAATAAATCATTTCAAAACTTTTCCCATCTTTAATGTGACCTATGACCTGTACAATTCAATTGAAAAACAAGCAAATCTGTTAGGAGGAAAAATATAAAAAATAAAGAACTCAAAATACACTGGTTGCATAAGTGTGGACACCCTTAAACTAATACTTTGTTGTGTGTGCACACCCTTAAACTAATACTTTCTTGAAGCACATTTTGATTTAATTACAGCATTCAGTCTTCTTGGGTACAGGCGGCCACAGTGGTGCAGTGGTTAGCATTGCCACCTCACAGCAAGAGGTTCTCCAGTTCGATCCTTGGCTGGGGTGCCTTCTGTGCGGAGTCTGCATGTCCTCCCTGTAGTTGTGTGGGTTTCCTCCGGGTGCTCTGGTTTCCTCCCACATCCCAAAGACATGCTGTAGGTGGATTGGACACACTAAATTGGCCCTAGGTGTGAGTGTGTGCATGTGTGTGCCTTCTGTGGAAGGTTGGGTGCTGGGCTGGCAACTTGACACTGTAAAGCTCCACTGCCAATCATGAGCAGACGGTGATCCGCTGTGGCAACCTCTAACCGGGAAAAGCCGAAAGAAGAAGAAGCCTTCTTGGGTACACACCTGCCATCAATTAAAGAGACTCTGATTAACCCCAAATAAAGTTCAGCTGTCCTAGTAGGATTTTCCTGACATTTACTCAGTTGCCTGCTACAGCAAAAGCCATGGTTCACAGAGAGCATACAGAACATCAAAGGGATCTTATTTTTGAAAGGTATCAGTCAGGAGAAGGGTACAACAAATTTTCCACAGCATTAGCTATACCAAGGAACACAGTGAAGGCAGTCATCACAAAGTGGAGAAAATATGGAACAACAGTGATGTTGCAAAGAACTGGACATCCCTCCAAAATTGATGAAAAGACAAGACAAAAACTGGTCAGGGAGGCTGCCAAGAGACCTACAGCAATACTGAAGGAACTGCAGGAATTTATGGTAAGTACTGGTTGTATGCTACATGTGAAGCCTTTTCTTGCACAGAAAAACATCCAGGCCCAGCTAAAATTTGCAAAACAATACATCAGGTCTCCCAAAAGCATGTGGGAAAATGTGTTATGGTCTGATGAGACCAAGAGTGAACTTTTTCGCCACAATTCCAAAATGTACGTTTGGCGCAAAATAACACTTTGCATCACCAAAAGAACACCATCCCCACGATGAAGCATGGTAGTGGCAGTATCATGTTTTCGGGTTGGTTTTCTTCTGCTAGAACTGGGGCTTTAGTCAAGGTGAAGGGAATTATGAACAGTTCCAAATGCAAGTCAGTTTTGGCCCAAAACCTTCAGGTGTCTGCTAGAAAGCTGAAGATGAAGAGGAATTTCACATTTCAACATTACAATGACCACAAGCATACATACAAATCAACAAAAGAATGGCTTCACCAAAAGAAAATTAAAGTTTTGGAATGGCCCAGCCAGAGCCCAGACCTAAACCCAATAGAAAATCTGTGGGGTGACCTGAAGAGGGCTGTGCACAAGAGATGCCCTCATAATCTGTAAGATTTGGAGCACTTTTGCAAGGAAGAGTGGGCAAATATTGTCAAGTCAAAATGTGCCATGCTGATAGACTCCTATCCAAGAAGACTGAATGTTGTAATTAAATCAAAAGGTGTTTCAACAAAGTATTAGTTTAAGTGTGTGCACACTTATGCAACCAGCGTATTGTACTTTTTTTTTTTTTAATTTTTTCCCCTAACAGATTTGTTTATTTTTCAATTGAATTGTACAGGTTATATGTCACATTAAAGGTGGGAAATGTTTTGAAATGATTTATTGTGGCCTCATTTTTTTATATCAGAAAAAACCTGATATTATTACATTATTAACAGGGGTGTATAAACTTTTTATATCCTCTGTGTATCTAAAATATATATATATATATATATATATATATATATATATATATATATACTTACACACACACACACACACATATATATATATATATATATATATATATATATATATATATATATTATATACATATAGATAGATAGATATAGCAATATAGCAATGTATATATTCCCTTTATGCTCTTGGGACCAGGTTACATTTTATGAAATTGCATTTAGTCTAAATGTATCTTTGTCAGTGTCTGTTTAATCAACCACATTTGGTCGATATATGGACAACTGAGCTAGATCAGCACTCCCCAGGTAGGTAGGTAGGTACTCCCTTTCCCTGGGGATTATGTGATCTCAGAGTTAGTATATATCATTAGCAGGGGTTTGGGAGCACAGAAGGGCTTACCCTATTTAAAAAAAGATGTCATTTGTTTTTTTTTTTGTTTGAAAATTGCATGCACTGAGATTCTTTCTTGGTGCATGTGTGATAACGTGTTGACATTCAGTTTGTCAACCTTTTGTGGTAGACTTTTTATCGATCGACATATGGACTACTCGACTAAAGTGAGTAGACCTATATATATATATATATATATATATATATATATATATATATATGTGTATATATATATATATATATATATATATATATATATATATATGTGTATATATATATATATATATATATATATATATATATATATATACACACACAAAATATATGTATATTTATACCTCTATAACTGTGTGTGTGTGTGTGTGTGTGTGTGTGTGTGTGTGTGTGTGTGTGTGTGTGTGTGTGTGTATGTGTGTGTATGTGTATCTCTGCATCTGTTTGCATTGAAAGTTGCCTTCTGATATTGGACATCCTGCTTCATTCCAAGGTAGCATATAATTTCCTCGGGTTATAATGATTGTGCTATTTTAGGGGTGTCATCATCTTCCCCCATCCATATCATAGAAATCCACTAACAGTACCCTCATAAGTAGTAATCCCAGACTGAGAGGGGCATGCTAGAATGTCTTATGTGCTGTGTATGCACTTAAGGAAAGGTGGTACAATGTGATGGATGGCAGGACAGTCCAAAAACAAAAATGTCCTCTTTGTGGCTTCCATGCCTTAAATGATTTGTTTACTTTAGGATTATTGAACACCAAGGCAAGAACTACCTGTGCAATAAATTTTGAGGAACTTTTAAATGCATCTTTTAGGATCTATTGGAGAGCAGTATCATCTGACTTTTTGCTGTACCAATCGTGCATTTAGCAGTTGAGATGAAAATGATTACTTGTCAGATGTAAAGCCATGTGGAACATGTGTCACTAGCTGCAGCATTGTCAAATGACATGCAAAAAGGCATATCGTATTGACAGGATATGGAATACATGGAAGAATGGAGTTCTAAAGCATTAGGAACAAAATTTGCAACAGGGAATTTCAGTAATTTGTGTATATACTTCTGGTGTTGTAACTGAGTATGTGCCATACTTTTAATAACTGGCCATTGTATATCATTGCCCCCTACCTTTGTAAACCAAGGAAATGGGCTCAGATACAACTGAGACTCTTTTATGGATTTGGGGAGCACAGACCCCCAGAAATGTGGTTTAAGTTTGACTGGCATGTCCTCAGGCTTCATGGTCCCATTAATTAAGTACATACAGTACAGATGACACTTCAAGGGTTCTGTGGTAGCATATTCTGGATTGTACTGCTTCTCTCTCTCCTTCCATGTGCAAGTGGTTGTGTTGGCCATTGGGCTCAACAGTGTTTGATAAAAGCTAGACCTCACCAATAGGTAAACACAAACAAAACATACCACAAAAATTTGTCGTATCCTTTTGAGCCTCCACCCAATCAAATGTGCTTATCTCACATTTATTAAAACTGCCATTCAGTTCATTGTTGTCATGACTCTGTGCTCTTTGCTTCCGCAGATGTTGAAAAAAGAAAAAGAGGAAAGTAGGACATGTGTCCCATCCAGCAAAGAAAGTGAATCCGAAAGGTGACAGGTGAGGAAGGTGTGTAGTCCAACCAACAATTCAGAAATCATGAAAAAGAATCCACAGACCACCAGGGAGCAAAATTAATAACAAATGATTTAATACAACACAAAGAATGTTAGCGCTTTCAGGTACTCAAACCCTTCCTCAGGCATACAATAACAGACAACATACAATTTTTTTAAAACTGAATTGCTCCAATCAAAAGGGACCATCAATTAAACAATTAATACTTAGGAATATAAGGTCTATGCCTATTCAAATCAGGTTTTAAAGGCACCACACCATTGAGTCCTGGATAAGGTGTAAGGCCTGCACATCCATCAGTAGGGAACCCACTTTATACATCCCCTTACTGGCAAACAGTATGGACCTAACACTATGGTCACCTGTTTATCCACAGATATTGTGTATATAGCCACCTGCACCTGCTGTCCCTCATTTTATGTAGGGAAAACTAATTGCAGGTTGAAGGATAGAATTTTGAGACATCTGTCAGCCATCAGACTTAAGGACAAACGAAATGCTCTTTCAGTACATGTAGAGAAATATCCAGGGCATCCATTCTTATTCCAAGCATTACAGAAAATAACTAAGGATAGTAGGAACAATGAGGTCTCTGGTTATACAGAGCATTGTGAAATCAGACGGATCATAGAACTTGAAGCACATAGATATCCAGGACTCAATGGTGTGGTGTCTTTAAATCCTGTTTTGAATAGGCGTAGACCTTACATTCCTAAGTATTAATTGTTTTATTGATGGTCTCTTTTGATTGGAGCAATTCAGTTTAAAAAGAATTGTATGTTGTCTGTTATTGTATGTCTGAGGAAGGGTTTGAGTACCTGAAAGTGCTAACATTATTTGTGTTATATTAAATCATTTTTATTAATTGTACTGCCTGGTGGTCTGTGGATCCTTTTTTCACAATTTTTATCTGCACTAGATGAAGGTGACTTCCATCTCTTAGCTTGGACTAGTGTATTTTTGTGTTTGTTTATTGCAGTGGAAGCTATTGGAAAAGTAATTTTATTTATTCTACTTGAAAGGATGCCCATCAGTAATTCAGCTGAGTCAGATGTTCATTACTGAAAAAGAATCTTTAAATAAAATTAATGTGAGTATCACAGCACCACACTACTCATGCTAGCACAAACAAATATATTCTAAATATTGAACTGGCTAATTTGCTTTGGATATTTGTTGTATTTTTCCCTGTAAAGTGTCCGCCTTTGTGTATAATTTAGTCATGTTTGCAGCTTCTGCTTCATTAGTTTCAGCACATAAGAATCTGCAATGGTGATAGCATTATTGACAAAAAAGTAGTTGTACAGTGGGATTAAATGGATGCTATGTGCAACACAACAAGTAATCATTTAACTTAAAGAAGAAGATACGGGATGGTCTTGTCATGATGTCAAGTGATGAGGTCACTGATGAGGTCAGACAAACAAATTACTGTTACTATGACATACTGGCAGCAAGCATATCTTTAATTTAGTTAAAAATAAATCAAAAGCATGTTCTAGTGGTGGCTATCAAGATTCCTGAGATACACCTAGGTCACTACATGTTTTGCTTTACTGTTAACTGTAAAATGAAATTGAAAGTCACATATCTACATAAGTACAACCAAAATAAATAGCTCTAGTCTGTACCGACAGAATATGCATTTGTTACTGGATTAAAAATACAGAAGTTAAATCTCAGTTTTGTCTGTAACTTCATCTTTCAATAGAGTCTCATGTAAAGAAATTCATAAGGCAGTGACCTGGAAATTATTTCAGCTCACTGCCCTATGAATTTCTAATACGTTTCATTTTTCTAAGTAATATTATGGACTATAATGTTTCCTAAGTTTCATAACAAGCAGCATTTAGCCTTATGTATCCAGTGAATCAGTCATAGCTGTATCTTAATTGCCACACTAAACTGCTGCTTACATTTTGTATGATGAGTTACTGTAACTCGCGCTTACAATATCAGTAAAAACAGCAGTTAAATAAAAACACAAACTACTTATGGTCTCTGAGCTTCACAATAGTTTGTGATTTTGCCTTCGGTTCCTCACCTCCTGGTTACATAGAACATGTGATGATATAGTGTATCACCTGATTCCAAGCACAGGTGACTGGTGACAGATGACAAAATGCAAAATGTGGTCATGTGATGCATCAGCTGATTCTAAACACTTCAGTTTTCTTTTCTCTTTATTGTTTGTCTGCATGATTGTATGCTACTGATTCTGCTGAAACAATGTCGTTGTTTCCTCATCTTTGAAATGCTATGAAAGACAGAAAAAAAAACACAGATAGAAGTAAGAAATACTCCCTCTATCCAAAGCTATAACCAGTCACAAACAACCATTCCATCTACTATTTCTCCCTGACTCATTCCCTGGTTACAAAAAATATATATAGTGAGTGGGCACTAATGAATATCTCAGTCTTTAAAGCAAAGTACTTAATTGAATTAAATATAATTTCTTTTTTCTGCAAAATGTCTTTACTTTCAACTCTGTATTAAATAGAAGTTGCTACAGTATTTGTAAAACGTTTGCTACGATGTGATAATTTGTTGTCTATATTTTGTGATGTAGTTTAAATTCTTTCATTTCTAAAATTGTATAACTACCTTCCTTCTGTAATCTGATGTTATTTTACTCATCGTGGAGCGTTTCTCCCCCTGGCCTCCACTGAAAATAGGTTTTTGACCTGGTGGACTTTCCTGGTCAACAAATGTCAATAAATAAATTAATAAATAAATAAATGTAAACACTGCTGCATATCTGAATATGCTCACTTTAAATTTTGAAGACAGGTGCCTGTGTTTTTCAACACTCTTTATTGTGAGCGTACATGAGTGTGTGTATCTGTGTGGGTGAGGGTGTGGGGTGTATGCCTGAATTCTTTCCATGGGTGCATTATCACTGTTCTGCCCACCCCCCGCATTCATTCACACACCACTTTCTAGAAAGCCAATAGTCTGTAGGCTGAAGATGGATGTACAAACCTATGCGTTGTGTTTTATTTTTAATAGCAGTTGTAAAACATTCATATAATTTCTGGTGCAAGAGCTAATGGAACAAACGTCCCATTCACGTCAAGCAGAGCACTTCACTGGCCCTCTTTAGAGAGAAATCTTGGCAAGTGGATGGGCAATAGGAAGTTCACCCTGGGGATCACTTCAGTGGCCTTGCTTGACAGGGGCACTGGGAACTAACTTTCAAGTTCAAGCCAACGCAAAGGGACTCTGGCTGACCAAGTTCACAGATGATTATAAACTGGGAGCCATTATTTATTCTCCAACCGATGTCGACATTCTACAAAAAGACCTCACTGACACCAGTGACTGGTGCCAGAACCATGGCCTTAAGCTCAATGCCAAAAAGTGCATTGCCATTCCCTTTGGGAAAAATTTGGTGCCCATGAACTACCACATAGGCAGTAGTCCACTAAACAATGAAGGTGTGATAACAGACCTGGGGACACAGGTTGACAGTAACCTCTCCTTTGATAACCACATTGCCACTGTAGTCAGAAAGTCCTTCTGTGTGGCACATCTCATTACAAAAGGTTTCTCTTCCAGGAAGAAAGAGGTCATAATCCCTCTCTACTCATCCCTCATTAGACCTGTTATAGAATACAACGCCCCATATGGTATGTACCTCACTAAACACCTACAACAACTGGAAAGGCCACAAAATACCTCACTAAGAGGATCATAGGCCTTAGACTCATGCCCTATACAGACAGACTCAAAAAACTCTAGCTATGCTCTGTCTCTTATCACCTACTTAGAGGTGATCTCTGCTTGACCTACAAAGCAATGTCTGACCCAGAGCTGCTAGATATGCTACACCTAAAGAAATCCCAATCCCTCCGTGCCACATGCTCCAGGGACCTAAAACTCATTACCACAATAAACAGAATATGCTGGACTCAGGGACAAGTTCCTAACCCAGAGACTTCCCATACTCCGGTTCATAGATTACTACTAAGCTAACTGCCCTTGCAAGCTTAGCCAATTATCTCTTGTGAGACTCAAACCCTGCACCTTGTGTTTGAGAGGCAAACACCTTAACCATTAGGCCACCCTCCTGAACATCAAACATCACTGGTTGAACCTCAACCATAGAAGGCTCAGTTGCAGCTTTTTTTGAGACGATTTTTGAGCATCTCTGTAGAGTCCTGGTTAGGTACCACTACTTCCAGCTGCTGACTGTTACCACTTAGCAGCACTGACTGTAGTAATAGATCACTAATGTTTCATCAAAAGAAGTATGGTCAAAAGGTAAGTTTGTCAACTGAAAAGTGTTGAATGTCAGTGTTTGTGAGTGTGAAGTTGATTGAATATGAAGTATTTGTATGTTTTGCTACACGTGTGTTGAGTGATTGGCATTGTGCTGTAGTGATGGCAGAAGCAGGATACTGGTGTGAGGAAGGTAAATGTGTTGTTCGGGTTTAATGCCAAAATGTTTGGCATTAGTGGGCAGGAGAGTCAGTGTGCGTGTTTCCAGGTTTGTGTTTGTGTAGAGTGAGGGTGAGGGAAAAGGATAGATTTAATTTTGTGTGTGTTTGTTGGTGTTGCTGTTGGGTTGGGAACGTGTGCGAATGTTTCAATGTTAAGGTTAGAGGAAGTGCTGGGGTAGGGATGTATTTAGTGTTTTGTGCGTTTATTGCTGTACATGGTGTGTGTCTGACTGTGTTGTACAGAGGCAGCTAAGCTCCCCTGCTCATCCTCACTAATGTGTGATAACTTTAACTCGAATCCTAATGCTGCTCCTAACCCAGCCATACAACTTAAATTATAACCCCCTTTTTGTAACACTAAGACTATCAAACAAGCTTGGTTTGATTGTACTGCTAGAGGTTTGGTTATGGCATCAAGAAAGGACAGGTTTTCCTTTGACAATTTTTTCTGGTAATTTTTTTTTAATTAAAGCATTGATCTTTTGTATTTCAGTGTATGTGCATTTCACTTATTTGTTACACACTGCTGGTAACAGACAAATTCTTGCCACTTCGACTGTAAATCTGCAAATCAAGACTTTATAGCAAATGAAATCCTTGTAAATGTTTAGATGTAATTACCAAGCCTTGCATTTGCACTTTACTATTTATTATACCTCTGTCACATTCTTTTTCTTTCCTGTGCCTCAAAACAGAAACAAGTTTAGATTGTTTTGTTAAAGCTGAATGTTTTTCTGCTTTGTTTCTATTGCAATAACTGTACTGCATTTAATACGTCTGCTCGCACACACATGCACATTAGGGACATAACCCCTTCATCTCTTTAAGAGATAAACCGAATGCATGCTTGCGCAGGCATATGCACATTTCTTTACAAGCATTTGTCTGTGAACTATTATGGTGTAAAGACACACATACAGTACCTTGAAAACCTTGAGTCTTCTTTACTGCCTCTTAAGTTGGATCCAGTACTGGATTTGGCACTGCTAGGCTTTGGGTTCTGAACTTCATATTGTGTTAGAAGTGAAAAGAAAACACTGAAACAAACATTCAGCAACTACTACACTATGAAAAAACAACAAACTGTCACAAAATTAATTTGTGCCACTATGAGAGCACCAAAATGTGTGAGAGTTATAATTATTAGTTTTGAGTACTGTAGAAAGAAACTAGGCGTTACTATTGTAGTCACAACACATCCTGCCTTCCATTTTTTAAGGTGCTGATCATAGTGGGGGTTATGGTGCTAGCATGCTGATGAGGGGAAGACAAGAGCAGACCCGGCTCCTTAATCCCTAGCAATAGCCTCTTGCTCTTCCTACCAGATATATATATTTTCCCAGGCCACTTGAGAAATATTATCTCAACAGTATGGCTTGTATTTACCCCAGACCTCTTCTCAGTGGGTTTGGCTTGATATTCTTCCTATGGGAGGCACCCGAGGATCATCCTCACTAAATGCCCAAACCATTTCAATCAGCTGTAGTCCAACATCCTCCTAGGCTGCAAACATCCACACAGTCATGGAACTTCGTACTAGCAGCTCAATGAACTAAACTCATTTTTGCTGCTTGTATCTGTGATCTCATTCTTTCAGTCACTATCAAAGTTCATGACCATAGGTGAGGATGGGGATGTAGTATCATCGATGTTATTACTCAAAGTTCATGACCATAGGTGAGGATGGGGATGTAGTATCTATGATGTTATTACCCAAAGATTATGACCATAGGTGAAGATGGTAATACAGTATCTGTGATGTCATTACCCAACGTTTATGATCATAGGTGAGGATGAGAATGTAGTATCTGTGATGTCATAATACAAAGCTCATAACTGTAGATGATGATGGGGACATACAGTGACTGGCAAAATAAGAACGTCATCAGTGTTGTACAATGCATATAATATTCATAGGTTCATAGATAGGTACTAGGCTATCGGCCTTGGGGCCCCTATACAAGCCCAGCCAAAATGGTACCCTGGCTTTTGCCACCCAAGAAAATTATTTTCCTGTGCCACTGTCGAGCAGAGCCACAGAGGTGATCCAAGGGGTGAATTTCCTATTTCCCATCCAATCATCAAGATTTTTCTTGAAGAATGCTAATGAGGAGCTTTGTTTGATATAGATAGGTAGTTTATTCCAGAGTATGGGAAGTCTCTGGGACAGGAATCTATACCTCCGGCATGTTCTGTTTATTGTGGTGACAAGGTTTAGGTCCCTAGAGTGTGTAGCTCAGAGGGATTGGGATTTCTTTAAGTGGAGCATGTCCAACAGCTCTGGGTTTGATATAGCTTTGTATGTTAGGCAGAGATCACCTCTGAGTAGGCGATATGCGATGGAGAAAAGCTGGAGTGTTTTGAGATGGTCTGCGTAGGGCATCTGTTTGAGGCCAGTAATCCTCTTTGTGAGGTATTTCTGTGGCCTTTCCTGTTGTTGTAGATGTCTTGTGAGGTACATACCAAAAGGGGCATTGTACTCTATAATGGGTCTAATGAGTGATGAGTAGAGGGGAACAATGACCTCTTTTTTGTCTGGATGAGAAACCTTTTGTGATGAGATGTGCCACGTAGAAGGATTTCCTGACTACTGTGGCGATGTGATATTGCTGCAGTTGCCCTATCTGATGGTCAATTTCTTTATTCCCTCTATCCCCTTAAGTCATGAACAAGACCCTGAGATACGTAAAATCCTATACTTATGGTAGCTTTCTCCTCTGACCTGCAGAGGGCAACCCATTCTTTTCTGGGAGATAACGATGACCTTTTATTTAGAAATGCAGATATTCATCCCATCGACTTTACACTCAGCAGTGAACTGCTCTGATGCCAGAGATCACTATCACATCGGCTGCTGTAACAGCTTAAAGTATGAAACCATGCCTTTATGACAAAATATTTGCCACGCTCAGCAGTAAATAAGTTCTGTACATAAAGTAGTGCTGTACAGCATAACACTACATGAAACAGTTTACCTTAAACTCTATTTAGGTGTAAATATTGGGGTTTATATGACTTCATTGAGTTTTTAGAAATGTGAAATTCATGTGGTTGAGATCATATGATCAAGTTTTCGGAACCACAAAATGGAAAAAAAAAAAGCAAATCTACTGATCCCCACTGTACTGCGATCATACATAAAACTGCTTAAAAGGGGGATTTACCCCTTTCCCTACTGTAGTACAATCTTGGATTTAGTACATATATAATTTCCAAGGGGTGAAGGGAGTGTGGGGTGGGGGTGGGGCTCGCCCCCTGCAAAAAATGTGGATTTTTTAAAATATTTTGAGTTTTCTGGAATTCAATGAAATGTTCTCAGCCAAATGAATTTCGAGTTTCTGAAAACTTGATGAAGTCATGTAAACCCACATACTGAGGTAGGGCTACCTCATGTCTCCATTTCTTGAGGAGAGCTCTGATTTGGCAGTTGTATAGGTTCATTGGTTCATAGGTAGGTACTAGGCTATCTGCGCGAAGGCATTTATAAGCCTAGCCAGAATGTGTTGGCTTACGCCACCCCCTTACATTAGTTCCCTGTGCCTCTGTCCAGCAGAGCCACTGAAGTGATGTTTCCCATCCACTCGTAAAGGGTTCTCTTGAAGAGTGTTAGAGAGGAGCTCTGCATAATGTAGATTGGAATCTTGTTCCAAAGCATGGGAAATCTCTGGGACAGGAATCTATCCCTCTAGCACGTCCTATTTATTGTTGTGGTGAGGTCTAGATCCCTAGAGCGTGTGGCCCGAAGGGATATGGTTTTCTTTAAGTGGAGCATGTCCATCAATTCTGGGTTGGACATGGCCTTGTTTGTCAGGCAGAGATCACCTCTGAGTAGGTGGTATGCAACCGAGTACAGCTGGAGTTTCTTCAGTCGAGCTGCATAGGGCATCTGTTTGAGGCCAGTGATCCTCTTGGTGAGGTACTTCTGTGGTCTTTCCAGCTGTTGCAGGTGTCTTGTAAGGTACATCCCAAATGGAGCGTTGTACAATATGATGGATCTGATGAGTGATGAGTAGAGGGGCACAATGACCTCTTTTTATCTGGATGCGAACCCTTTTGTGATTAGGTGGGCCACATAGAAGGATTTTCTAACCACTTTAGCAATGCTATTATCAAAGGAGGGATTACTATCTACTTGGGTCCCCAGATCCCTTATTATGTCTTCTGTATTTAGGGGACTACCACCTATGTGGTAGTTTTTGGGTACTTTGTTTTTTCCAAAAGGGATGACTATGCACTTTTTGGCATTTAGCTTGAGGCCATGATTTTGACACCAGGTATCCGTCTCAGTGAGACTCTTTTGGAGGATGTCTGTGTCAGCCGGAGAGTCAATTATAGCCCCTAGTTTGCAGTCGTCAGTGAACTTGTTCAGCCATAGTCCTCCTGTGCTTACCTGTACCTCTGAGAAGTATATGCCGAACAGGAGGGGTCCTAGGACTGAGCCCTGGGGAACGTCACTTGTAACTGGTTTAGAGTCAGACCAAGCTCCCACAACTCTCACCATGTGGGTTCTGTCCGTGAGCCAGTTGGCAACCTATCTTGTGACGTATGGGGTTTATGTTCAAGCTGGTGAGCTTATCTATAATACCAGAAAAGGGAATGGTGTTGAAGGCCTTTGCGAGGTCTAGCTAGGTTGTGTGTACCACCTTTCCCTCGTCTATAGCCTTGGTAACAGTCTCAAAGAAGTCCACCAGGTTTAGGAGGCATGATCTTCCCTTAACAAAGCCGAACTGGGTAGGGTCCAGTGTTTGGAGATTCCCAATGTCTCTTAATGAGTTCCATGATAATGTGCTCCATCGCCTTGCAGACCAAGCTAGTCAGGCTTATAGGGTGATAGTTCCCGGGGTCTGTTGTGACTGCACCTTTGTGGAGTGGAATAACTGTTGCTGTGCACCACTCTATGGGTACGTAGCCTGTGGAGAGGCTGAGTTTGAACAGTGTGTTTAGGTGAAGGGATAGTTCATCTTTGAGCTCATGTAGGACGCAGCCTGGGACACCATCCAGTCCCATTGATGCTGTGTTTTTGGCTTTGGAGAGAGCTGTTTTAACCTGAGTTTCTGTGATTTCAGGGGCTCTTCATTCTTCTGGTATGGTTATGGGCTCTTTTAGGGTTGAGAAAGGGGTGAAGTTTGCACTGAACCTGTCTGCCAGGATGTTGGCGATATCGGTTGGTTCAGTGTATTTTGTGTCATTCTGCACTAACTCCAAGCAGATCTGAGCATTGCCACTTAGATTCTTGACATAACTAAAGAATGCCTTGTGGT
>NC_056737.1:1073968259-1074058259 GCF_019279795.1 Protopterus annectens
ATTGGTGAATTTGAAATGTTTTACTTAACCACATGATTATTTATGATGTATGTTTGTGTTGCTTACTATTATTACGGTCTGATAAAGCCAATGTTTGTTTGGTGAAAGCACTTACTGACTTGCAAATATTTTATTAAAGTGTCTGAATGTATCTACTATCTTCGTTGGATGTTTTTATGAGTGCTGTGCATCCTGCTGCTATTATTGTGTTTTGTTTTACTTAAGACTTTGTTCATTGGCAGTTGGTTTACTCGTTGGGTGATTGTGCTTATATTATTTCTACTTGTTTTGGTTACCCTTTAGAGTATGGCGGAAGGTCGTGGAATGCATGTGAGTGATTCATGCTCTATTATTTTCGGTTAAGATGGAATCAGGAGGGTGAACGGCCTAGCGGGTTTGCTTCAAGGAGGTGATAACCCGCTGCTTGGATATAATGGAGCGATAGTGTCTGAATGTTCTGTTTCTGAAACTGAATATGATAGGCAGTCATTTTGTGCACAGTTAAATCATCTGGAGGATAATTTATTTAAGCTTAAGAGACTGCAACATCAGCGTACCACTTTGAGGCCTGTCTCCAGCTTAGGGTGGTACTGAGGGGTCTAAGGGTACTGAAGATGCCTACGTATGGCATGCAATATCTGGAGCTCCTCACTAGATGGCAAAACTTGAATCTTGAAACCAGTTTTGGGTACATGCGCTTAATGAACTAATTTTTTAGACCAGAGGAAGACAGCTTGATAGCTGCTATAGGTGAGCAGCAGGAGGCGTTATATGCCTCATATCCATCAGGAGTGACTGATAAAGCTATTGGAGGGGTCATTGATAATGTGTCGATGTATGATAGAAGGCTGATTAGCCAAAAGAAAAAAGATCTATCTGACTTTAAGAAGGAGCATATCTTTTCATGGCCCAATGAGGATCGTAGGGCCTTTCGAGAGGTGGTTCAGACTGATGCAAGCAAGGCACCTTCTGGAAGGAATGCCGCTGGGCCTAGATTATCTCCTGTAACTGATAATGGGGTGAATGATCCTTCATTTGTGGGACGAGTGAGGGATTCCCCTGATATTGAGGGGGATGTGGAGGTGCATATATAATCTGTACTGGGTGTTCAGGCTGATATGGTGGAAAAAATGCAGGATGTGGTCGTGCGATAAAAAGAGCAGACTGACCCTTTACATCAAGGGATTTCCTGACCACCTTTTCCAATTCGGCAGAAGAGGGACAGAACAGTGAGTCACTCGAGGAATCATGGGCGCACCAAGAGGAAAGGTTTGATGGGAGCAGTGAGTTATTCTACTATCAAGAAGATGTGGGAACCACACAATCATTAGTTTTAAATATCTCAAAGAGACATTTGACTGAAATTGAGACTGGGGTATTGGGTATGGATATGTGGTTTATTCCTGCACAGGCAGCGAATGCATCTGATTCCATTATTGACCTGAGAATATTTGCAAGGAATGTAATGCTAAAATTAATGTATGAAAACAGCAGTGCAGATTTGAGACAATGGGTTTTAAAAAAAATTAGTAGTTTGGTACCAACAAATCATCTAATTCTTGAAGCTTTTTGTAAGATATGTGAACAGGATCTATATAAGTTGTTTGACAATAAACCAGCTGGCAAAATATTCTTTAATATGAGTAGGAGTGAGGAAGAAGCGCTTAATGCATACTAAATGATACCTCTATAGTAATATGCCCAGCAGACAAGGACAGCATGACTGTGGTCATGGATAGGGGTTTTTATTTTGAACTCATTAATAATATGTTGATGGATGGATTGGTGTATGAGAAGGTGGATATTAAGTGCATACATAATTTGATAAAAGAGATGCGTTATATGGTGAATGATTATATGTTGAATTTTTCGATTACTATGGAACTAGCACAATATCTCATGGTTGAATCCCCTGTTGCACCCATGTTTCAAGGACAGCCTAAGGTACATAAGGACCCTAGAACATCCCCTTTCAGGTCCATAGTGGCTGGGAAAGGATGGGTCACTGAGCCCTTTTCCATTTTTGTTGAAAGGCATGTCAGGCCTATTCTGGATAAATCCAGTACTATATTGAGGGATACTAAACACTTTTTACATGATTTATTTGGATTTATGAAAAGTTATAACAAGTTGGGAGATTATATGTTGGTTACTCTAGATGTAGTGTCCCTGTTTATAACTATACCTAATAGTGAAGGGACTGAATATTTGCGTAGGTACCTGAGGAACCAGAGTGAGTATGAGTACAGGCTTGTAGAGTTGATATGTGATTTTATGGATGCGGTACTTAACAACAGTATATTTGTGCTTGATAATTATTACTATAAACAGAAGCATGGTGTGGCAATGGGGACGTGTTGCACCAACAGTTATGCAAATGCTGCGATGGTGCAATGGGAATTGGAGGAGATATTTGGAATGGAGCTATATTTACAGAATGTGCTCTTTTACCCTCATTTTGTTGATGACTTTTTTTGTTTTGGGGTGGGACCCCTGAGAATTTAGAACAATTTGTGCTAAAGTTACATGAATCTAGTAGCATTTTGAGATTTACTTATAAATGGTCATATACGTCTATGGAGTTTCTTGATGTGCTGATAAGTAAATAGCCTGATCATACACTTACTACTAGTTTATTTAGAAAGGAATGTTATAGGAACTGATACTTCATAGAAGAAGCATGCACCCAAAAAGGGTATTTAATATAATAAAGGGCCAGAGTATGAGGGTCTCTCGATTGCATAATATTGATCTAGATTATAGGGGTGGTCGTGAGACCCTTAGGCAGTCCTTGAGACATAGGGGTTACAAGGACAGTGAGGTGGGTCCTATTATGGTAGATGTTGATTCTATAAGAGGGGGATGAGCCAAGCCTTATTTTTCCTCATCTCAGGGCTCAGCTGTAAAAGGACGAGGTAATGAAAGGTCCAGTAACCCTATGGAAAGTGTTAACATTTCAGTGGCGTTGACTAGTAATGTTGATGCTGTTAAGAAGGTATTTCAGAGTCATTGGCTTCTTTTGATGAAGGATGAAAAAAATCAGTAGAGTGGTGGGGGAGGCACCCATGTTTGGATTCAGGAACTGCAAGTCACTTAAAATGATGTTATGTTACCCAGAAAAAGGGACTATAGCATGTGAGAAAGAATATGGAACCCACACTTGTGGCTCATGTAACTTTTGTGATTTGATAGATAGTGATGGTGTGTTCGTACATCCTGATTTTGACAAGAGATATAAAGTTACTGTAAAGGCAACATGTGCAATGAAGCATTTGGTGTATTTGGCACATTGGGAGTGTTGTAAAAGATTCTACGTTAGGAAGACAGATCGCACTTTTAGAGAGTGTATGAGGGAACATTCCTATAGTATATGAACGGGCAATACCACAAATGCCCTTGCTAGGTATGTGACAGCTAGTGATCGAATTCATCATTTTAAGTTTAGGGCCATACAAGTCCTGCAAGTGGGTGTTAGACTGGGGAATATTGAGAATAGAACTAGTGAGGCGGAACTTAGCTGGATCCTTAAGTTGAGAGCTGATAAAGGATCCGGTCTGAATAGTACAGTCTCTATTAGACCGATACTTGACAAGAGGGGACTACCTAGATAGGATGTATTTGCCAGTTGGTTTAGTTAAATTTATGTCCTGTTTCGATTTTATATTTTTAAAATTTACCTGCAATGCTGTATTGAATGGGATCTTGTCCTTTAAATAAGTAGTGATGTCATCTGAATGTAAGCAATTGGTTTATGTAAATGATCATTGCTTTGGGACACATTATTGGTGAATTTGAAATGTTTTAATTTACCACATGATTATTTATGATGTATGTTTGTGTGCTTTACTATCATTACGGTCTGATGAAGCCAATGTTTGTTTGATGAAAGCTCTTAACAAATTGGAAACATTTTATTAAAGTGTCCGAATGTATCTACTATCTTCGTTGGATGTTTTTATGATTGCTGTGTATCCTGCTGCCATTATTGCATTTTGTTTTACTTAAGACTTTTTTCATTGGTGGTTGGTTTACTCGTTGGGTGAATGTGCTTATATTATTAGTAAATAAGTACCTGAGGGGTTTAATTTAGACTTAATGTGTCTGTTACATAGAGAGTGAATGGTGTGAAGGATGACAGAGGATGAATGGACTTCAGTGTCAAACTGTAATGGAATAATTTATGCAAACTGTAAATGAATATTTTAAGAATGACATGAAGATACGATTTTTAATGGAAAGAGATGTGAACTTTGGAAGAGTTTGGATAATAGGGCATCGGAAAATGACTGGCTTTAAGATGGAATAGGACAGATAGAATGCTTACTTGAAGTGAAGCAACAGTTCTGAAGGCACTACCAGCATAATTTGAGCATCTCAGTAAACTGCTAGTTATTTCCATTACCATTACTGTTGTGGAAGGACTAATACAATATTTTAGGATTTGATTGCCTGGTTATCTATCCCAAGGGTAACCTTGCTGCATAAGTTAGAATGGATGAGTTCAAATTCCTTCATTTTGAATGTTCCTCAA
The DNA here is from genome assembly GCF_019279795.1 of Protopterus annectens. Taxonomy (NCBI): domain Eukaryota; kingdom Metazoa; phylum Chordata; order Ceratodontiformes; family Protopteridae; genus Protopterus; species Protopterus annectens. The sequence continues at coordinate 1,073,972,791 of NC_056737.1, forward strand.
AGAATACCTTTGTTCTCTGGTGATCAGTGTTGTTTGTTGAGGGATTCAGTCTTAGTTTAATGACTTTAATTAGAAGAAAGATAATATTATTTATTCTAAACAGAAACCAGTGATTGTTCATTAGACTGTTATGGTGGTTATTAAAAAAGTCATTAAAGCATATATGAATATAATCACTATTTAAATGCTTTTCATATAAAAGCAAGTAGATGACTGTATTGCCACAATAGTTGCAGTGACGTTTTAAAACACTAGATACAACATTACAGATTAAATGTCTAGATATAGATCCCTTTCTTCTTGAAGAGGAAGACTTTTGTAAGGAGAAGTCCAGGATTCATAGTAAAAAGGCTGTTTGTTGAGAAGGGATCAGATAAGACTTTAAATTGTTAATCAGAAATCCTAGCTCTACTGGGAGGTTTCTTTCCCATGTAAGGGACTCCTAACACCTTGAAAAAGACTCAGCAAACATAAGCAAGTCATCTAAATATGGAAAAATGAGCAGACTTTGCAGTCTGAAATGAGCTACCCCTTGAGTAAGACACTTTGTAAACATGCTGGAGCAGCAGATAATCCAAAGGGCAACACAGAGAACTGATAATGTGATGTAGGCACAGAAAATCTTAGGAACTTTCTGAACTTCTAGGGGTTGGGATTCAGCATAATGGTTAAAGTGTTTCCCTCACAGGCACAAGACAGAGGGTTTGATTCTCAACTTTGAAGGGAAACTGGTGAAGCTTAAAATGATCTGTGAGCACAACTACCCTGGTACTTGACTATGAAGTATGAACTCTCTGACAATAGGCATATAATGAGAAGAGTCTGAGAAGCATGGAAAGCCCTGAACTGTGAGAAGTAAGTGTTTCATTGAAAGGGGAAGAACAAGCTTTTATTTAAATTCTGGTTAAATATTTACATAGGTTCATAGGTTCATAGATTAGTACTAAGCTAACTGCCCTTCTGAGCCATTTTAAGCCTAGCCAATTATCCCACCTTGCACCTTCTGTTTGTAAGGCAAACACCTTAACCATTAGGCCACCCTCCCAACCCTGGAGTATTTCCCAGTAAACAAATGATAAATAAATAAATACATTTTCAGTTGTGCTTATAGTGACCTGTGTGGTCATATATATATATATATATATATATATATATATATATATATATATATATTTTTTTTTGTATTTTTCTGCTTTTTTACATGTTTTAGCCAAACATGTTATCTGTTTGCATTTTTTACTTTGTTCTGGGACCTTAGTCTTATGGCTTCATCTGCAGCTGTGGGAAAATTGTGAATTACTGTGAGATCTTAGCATCATTTATACATTACAGTGCATTTCTATTTCTATAAATAAAATTACTTGTAAAACGTAGCAGTTTGTATTTTGAACTCTTTCTGGGCATTAGTCTTCTAGTTTTATTTGCAGTTCTGGCACAACTGTAAACTTCGATCAGATTTGAGCCTCATTTAGTCATTTATTACTGCGTGTTTTTCATAAGCAGTGCTATTGGTAAACGTCTGCATAGTCTGGTGCTTTTGATTGTAGTGGGATTGTAGGCGGTATGGTAAATTCTGCTGATAGATTCTGCTTCAGTGCTTTTCCAGCAATTTACACTCCAGTTTTGCTGCTAGAGTCTTATATTTTGCTCATTTACCTGCTTAAAGTTGCATTCCAGTACTTTGCTGTTTACTTTGCTACTGTTTATCATTGTTCTTTGTTTCTGCCTCACCCCCACTGATGCATTAAGTACTGCTGTCCCTGCTGTTCCCTACTGATTAATTACAAACCAGTGTAAGAAACTTCTCTGTGTGGAAGATTTTCATTCAATATATTTCTAGTTAATCACTGTATATTAATCAGATCAGACAATAGTAGTAGAAGTAGCGAACGTAAACTTGTCAAGTCAAAAAGTAATAATAGAAAATATATAATTCTACAGTATTACTAAGTATTCGAAAGTAATCCAAGCAAGGCAGGCAGTCTGTTTCCAGTCAAAAATCCTTTATTAAGTACACAGACAAGCGATCCAAGTAAAACAAAAATAGAGTAATAATAATAGCAATTATCTTCCTACAGAAAGCGTCTTACTATAAGAGAGCACAACTCAAAGAACAACAACAATTAGAGGCTAAAATTAAATCTTTGGAAAAGGATCTGATGAAAAACTACAATGCACAAACTGAAACAGAAATATTGAAATGCCAGAAAGACTTGTTCTTAGTCCACAACAATAATTTATCATTTCATGAAACTAAAATGCTTGCAAAATATGCTAACCATATACAAACACCATCACGAGCACTGGCAAGGATTATCCATCAGTCTAAATCACCTTCCCAAATTGCGGAACTATCCTGTAAGAATAAGACCTACACAAAAACTGAAGACATTATTAAACTTTTTGAAATCTTATACTCCCAAATCTATGGAGAACAAAATTATCTGCCTACAAATCATAATAGCACAGTCTTCCTACAAAAAATAAATTTTCCAAAAATTGATACGAAACAACAAAAAGAATTAATAGAGCCAATAACCATGGAAGAAATAGTGACAACAATCAAAAAATTGAAAACACATAAATCTCCCGGCCCAGATGGCCTTACTGGAGTTTTACAAAGCGTTCTATCTCATCGCTGCACAATCATTATATCATGTATTAAACTATATAATAAATAATAAAATTAATGATATACACTTCAATGCATCCAAAACAATCTTTATACCCAAAGAAAAGGCAGATCCTCAAAACCCAGACAATTACAGACCCATATCATTGCTCAATATTGACACAAAAATTCTAACATCTATCCTGGCTGATAGACTGAAAAAAATAACGGTAATAATATAATGCTGTCACCTCACAGCAAGAGGTTCTCTGGTTCGATTCCTGGCTGGGGTGCCTTCTGTGCAGAGTTTGCATGTTCTCCTTTTCTCCCACATTCTAAAGACATGCTTCTGGAGCATTTCTCCCCTCTGCTGAAAACAGGATCTGTGGAACCTAGTGGACTTTCCTGGTCAACAAATGTTAAATAAAATAAATAAATAAATAAATAAATAAATATTTCAAAGGAACAATCTGTTTTTTTAAGATCTAGACAAACCAGTGACAATACACTAACACTACACACACTAATTTAATATGCTAACCAGACTAACCAAAATATATATGCTCTAATTATAGATGCTCATAAGGCCTTCGATAGATTTAACACAAAATTTTTATTTCAAATCCTAGCTTATTTTAACATACCTCAAAAATTTATTTTAACCCTTAAAACACTATACAACAACCCCTATACAACATTATATATAAATAAAAGGTGGTCTAATAGAATACAAATTAGAAATGGCACACGTCAGGGGTGTCCTTTATCTCCATTATTGTTTAACCTATATCTATAACCCCTATTCTTAAACATCAAACAAAATCTTTATCACAATGCCCCAGTAATATACAATACAAAAATTGCTCTGTCAGCTTTGCCGATGACCTCAACATTTATTGCACAGCGCCGACCACAGACACCAAAAAAATACTAGCCGCGATCGAAGACTTCTCATTAATTTCAAACTATAAAATTAATCTAAAAAACTAACATCTTCCCTTTAAAAACTCCGAAACCTTTCTCACTGCTCCCATTGATAGGCCAGATTAAATCTGAAGAAAAAATTAAATATCTAGGGATTACATTCTCTACAGATAATAAAGACTTCTATCTCAATAATATCAAACAAAAGTGGGATCACATTCTACTTGATCTAAAAAGATGGAAAAATCTGAAATTACCATCATTAGCTAAAGTAACAATTATAAAAATGAATATATTGTCCAGATTTTTATATATCTTCATGTCTTCCCAGTTATAAATGCCTAAGAAATTTTTCAAACAAATTCACACTGAATTCGCTAAATTTATATGGGAACCAAAAAAAAGTAGAATCTCATATGATAAACTGATGACTCCAAATAACAAAGGTGGATTAGACCTACCAAATTTTGAAAACTACTATTCAATCATAAATGCTAATAGAATTCTGAGAATTGCAAACTACAATAAGTTAGAAACCAGCTGGGCCCCAAATTGGGTGAAATTAAGTTTTAAACATATTGAAAGCCTGAATATAAATCCTAAATCAATACCCTTCTTAAGTAATAAAAACATCAAAGCATATAACCTATTGGAATGCCTTAAAAACTCTATAATAGTAACACAAAATCTTTTTAAGTCACTGAATCTCCTACAACTCATGATGATACTACAACCTATTCATAAAAATCTTAATCTAAAAATTAATAATCAGTTAATAGACCTGGAAAAATTCCCACTTATAATTAATATAACACTGCAAGATCTCTACCCATATTTGAACTGTTCCAATAATGAAATAAGAGACCAAATGGGGCTTCCCAAACCTTATTTGTCGATCTTAAGACAAATTAAAGAATTGTGTATAGGCTACCTACAGGATACAAACATCAATAAAGACGACCTAATGAAATGTAACTCATTATACCAAGCCATTATACAACACAGTGAATTTATAACATGTTCATATAGAATGATCAAGGACCTGCAATACCAAGAACACATACTTTTGTCAAACTTTTGGAAAGAAAAAATACCATCGGTAGAAAATCATAAAATATTACAAGCATTTAACCTAACAATAAAATCCATACCTTTTCAAAAGTTCGGATTTACCCAACTCATTATTATACACGCCTTAGACTACACAAGTTTAACTCTAGAAACTCCAAATTCTGCTCATACTGTAAAGATGAGATTGCTGACCTTTTACATATGTTCTAGAGCTGTAAATGTGTACACAAACTTTGGAACTCCCTGAAAGTACAGCTACAAAAGATGGGATACCAATCATCAACACTCACGTGGGAATTCACAATACTGCATATTCACCCAATTAACCTATCCAAAACTCAAACAATTATCCTAATCAATATCTTCCTATTAATGAAATTGTACATAGCTACAAACTGGTTGACCCCATCTAAAATCTCATGGAATAACTTCAGGAAGCTAGAGATAAGGCATATATTAGCCCACAAGTACATAATAAACCGACAAAACAAAAACCCTAACATTTTGAAATGTTGGGAACAAATTTTTAACATAATACTTGCATAAATAATTAATTCTAGAAATCAATTACAACATATACAATAAAATCATAACATGATATAGCACTATTCTAACCTGATGGTTTAACCCTGGAGAAAACAAAGCTTATCTCTTTCTATACTAGCATAATATAAAAGCATTCATGTAAATAGTGTAAATATGTTGTTAAAATATTGTGGTTATAACAGTCATATTGAACCTGTGGCTACTTTTGTTGAAATGATGTATATTGAAAACAAACAATAAAGAAGTATTATTGAAAAAAAAATAGAGTAATAATTTCCTCACAAGCTTTCTAAATATATATATACTTTTTATCAGGCATGGGAGTGGTTTACTGTGCTGTAAAACAAAGTGTTATTGGTACACATGTTAAATTCACATCCCTTCCCCCATCAGTGTGACATTCGAGCTGGTCCTGCCCTACCTAGTAGCTGTCATAATAATATATAGCCCTAATGTACTGTAATGGTACATCTTATTGAACCAAATTATTAAGTCTGTGATTTTATACAAGGCAATATACTACATGGCTGGAAATGTATCAACCTTAGTTCATTTTAGATCAAAAATTATATATAAATATATACATATACATTTTGCATGTAAAAATCAGTTTCTATTTTCATAACCTATTGTTAACAAAGATCGCTTTAGATCCTTCTAGACTTCTTCAGGTCTGTGTACAAGAACTGTAAAACCTATATAATTGTATAATTAGTTAGTATTGTTATTACCATCATTTTGAATAAAGTGGAAAAAAGAGAACCAGAAAAAAGTAAAAAAATATATGTATGATGATGGAAACAAAATATACACTTAAATGTCAAATGATTTAAAATGGTATTTAAAACCAATTTGTAGAAAAAAATAAAATAAAATACACTTAGTCATGTAAACAATGTGGCAATTTTCTAAGTTCCAGTGCACTTTTAATTCAACAGTAGTAGTTTAGTCCAGGCTTTCTAAAAGAGTTCAGCTTTAATTGCCACATGAGTTCCTGTTTCTCCAGAATATTCGGGATGTCTCCTTCAAGATCACCCATGTCTATGCGATCCAGGTTCTGGAACTTAAAACCAGTATATTGCCTTGTATAAAATCACAGACTTAATAATTTGGTTAAATAAGATGTACCATTAAAGTACGTTAGGGCTATATATTATTATGGCAGCTACTAGGTAGGGCAGGACCAGCTCGAATGTCACACTGATGGGGGAAGGGATGTGAATTTAACATGTGTAACAATAACACTTTGTTTTACAGCACAGTAAACCACTCCCATGCCTGATAAAAAGTGTATATATATATATATATATATATATATATATATATATATATTTAGAAAGCTTGTGAGGAAATTATTACTCTATTTTTGTTTTACTTGGATCGCTTGTCTGTGTACTTAATAAAGGATTTTCGACTGGAAACAGACTGCCTGCCTTGCTTGGATTACTTTCGAATACTTAGTAATACTGTAGAATTATATATTTTCTATTATTACTTTTTGACTTGACGAGTTTACATTCACTACTTCTACTACTATTGTCTGATTTGATTAATATACAGTGATTAACTAGAAATATATGGACTGAAAATCTTCCACACAGAGAAGTTTCTTACACTGTTTTGTTTTTAGACCCACTACACTTTAGTGGGTTGTTTTGAGACTTCGCGGATACCACGGAGATTACTTGTTTTTTAGGTTCATAGGTTCATAGGTTCATACTAGGCTATCTGCCCAAGGGCATTTATAAGCCTAGCCCATAGTTATGTGGCTTTCGCCACCCCTTTAGTTTGAATAAAAACTATGCCTATTATTTTGCTGTGCCTCTGTCAAGCAGTGACACTGAAGTAATCCCTGGGGTATATCTGCGATCTCCCATCCATTGGTCAAGATTCCTCTTGAACAAGGCCAGCGAGGTGCTCTGCCTCACATGTACCGGGATTTTGTTCCACAGCATAGGGAGTCTCTGGGTGATGAATCTGTCCCTCCAGCGTTCTATTTATAACCGTGTCAAGGTTTAAGTCTCCGCTCTTGTGGTTCTGAGGGATCTAGATTTTTGAGGTGAAGCATATTCATCAAATCTGGGTTTGACATGGCCTTATATGTCAGGCACAGGTCACCTCTGAGCAAGCGGTATGAGACTGAATAGAGCTGGAGTTCTTTCAGTCGGGCAGCATAAGACATATTTTTGAGACCCTTTATCCTTTTGGTGAGGAACTTTGGGGCCTTTCAAGCTGCAGCAGGTGTCTGGTCAGATACATTCCGAACGGGCATTGTACTCAATCATAGGTCTAATGAGTGATGAGCACAGGGGACGATGACCTCCCTTGATCTAGATGTGAATCCCTTCATGATCAGGTGGGCGATATAGAAGGTTTTCCTAACTACTTTAGCAACGAGTGTCGCGAAGGCTACTGTCAACCTGGGTCCCCAGATCCTGATGACATTTTCTGTGCTCAGTGGATTGCCACCTATATGGTAGCTAGGGGTAACCTTGTTTTTCCCGAAGGGTATGACTATGCATTTTTGGCGTTGAACTTCAGGCCATGGCTCTGGCACCAGTTATCCGTTTCTGTGAGGCCCTTCTGGAGGATATCTGTGTCAGATGTGTTTTCGACTATGGCCCAGTTTGCAGTCATCTGCAAACTTTGTCAGCCATAACCCTCCTGTGTTTGCTTGTACTTCAGAAAAGTAGATGCCGAACAAGAGTGGACCCAGGACTGAGCCCTGTGGGACACCACTTGTGACAGGCTTTGAGTCTGACATGGCTCCAGCAACTCTGACCCTGTGGGTTCTGTCACTTAGCCAGTTTGCAACCCATCTTGTGATGTATGGGTTTACATTCAAGCTGATGAGTTTTTCGATGATACCTGAGTGGGGTATTGTGTCAAGGCCTTCGCCAGGTCGAGGTAGGCTGTATGGACTGCCTTTCCCTCATCAATGGCCTTGGTGACTGTCAGATACATAAATCCTATGAACAAATATTGAAATGCCAGAAAGACTTGTTCTTAGTCCACAACAATAATTTATCATTTCATGAAACTAAAATGCTTGCAAAATATGCTAACCATATACAAACACCATCATGAGCACTGGCAAGGATTATCCATCAGTCTAAATCACCTTCCCAAATTGCGGAACTATCCTATAAGAATAAGACCTACACAAAAACTGAAGACATTATTAAACTTTTTGAAATCTTATACTCCCAAATCTATGGAGAACAAAATTATCTGCCTACAAATCATAATAGCACAGTCTTCCTACAAAAAAATAAATTTTCCAAAAATTGATAGGAAACAACAAAAAGAATTAATAGAGCCAATAACCATGGAAGAAATAGTGACAACAATCAAAAAATTGAAAACACATAAATCTCCCGGCCCAGATGGCCTTACTGCGGAGTTTTACAAAACGTTCTATCTCATCGCTGCACAATCATTATATCATGTATTAAACTATATAATAAATAATAAAATTAATGATATACACTTCAATGCATCCAAAACAATCTTTATACCCAAAGAAAAGGCAGATCCTCAAAACCCAGACAATTACAGACCCATATCATTGCTCAATATTGACACAAAAATTCTAACATCTATCCTGGCTGATAGACTGAAAAAAATAACGGTAATAATATGGGCGGCGCAGTGGTGCAGCGGTTAATGCTGTCACCTCACAGCAAGAGGTTCTCTGGTTCGATTCCTGGCTGGGGTGCCTTCTGTGCAGAGTTTGCATGTTCTCCCTGCGTTCGCGTGGGTTTCCTCCGGGTACTCCGGTTTTCTCCCACATTCTAAAGACATGCTTCTGGAGCATTTCTCCCCGGGCCTCTGCTGAAAACAGGATCTGTGGAACCTAGTCGGACTTTCCTGGTCAACAAATGTTAAATAAAATAAATAAATAAATAAATAAATAAATATTTCAAGGGAACAATCTGTTTTTTTAACATCTAGACAAACCAGTGACAATACACTAACACTACACACACTAATTTCATATGCTAACCAGACTAACCAAAATATATATGCTCTAATTATAGATGCTCATAAGGCCTTCGATAGATTTAACACAAAATTTTTATTTCAAATCCTAGCTTATTTTAACATACCTCAAAAATTTATTTTAACCCTTAAAACAATATACAACAACCCCTATACAACATTATATATAAATAAAAGGTGGTCTAATAGAATACAAATTAGAAATGGCACACGTCAAGGGAGTCCTTTATCTCCATTATTGTTTAACCTATATCTATAACCCCTATTCTTAAACATCGAACAAAATCTTTATCACAATGCTCCAGTAATATACAATACAAAAATTGCTCTGTCAGCTTTTGCCGATGACCTCAACATTTATTGTACAACGCCGACCACAGACACCAAAAAAATACTAGCCGCGATCGAAGACTTCTCATTAATTTCAAACTATAAAATTAATCTAAAAAAAACTAACATCTTCCCTTTAAAAACTCCGAAACCTTTCTCACTGCTCCTATTGATAGGCCAGATTAAATCTGAAGAAAAAATTAAATATCTAGGGATTACATTCTCTACAGATAATAAAGACTTCTATCTCAATAATATCAAACAAAAGTGGGATCACATTCTACTTGATCTAAAAAGATGGAAAAATCTGAAATTACCATCATTAGCTAAAGTAACAATTATAAAAATGAATATATTGTCCAGATTTTTATATATCTTCATGTCTTCCCAGTTATCAATACCTAAGAAAATTTTCAAACAAATTCACACTGAATTCGCTAAATTTATATGGGAACCAAAAAAAAGTAGAATCTCATATGACAAACTGATGACTCCAAATAACAAAGGTGGATTAGACCTACCAAATTTCGAAAACTACTATTCAATCATAACTGCTAATAGAATTCTGAGAATTGCAAACTACAATAAGTTAGAAACCAGCTGGGCCCCAAATTGGGTGAAATTAAGTTTTAAACATATTGAAAGCCTGAATATAAATCCTAAATCAATACCCTTCTTAAGTAATAAAAACATCAAAGCATATAACCTATTGGAATGCCTTAAAAACTCTACAATAGTAACACAAAATCTTTTTACGTCACTGAATCTCCTACAACCCATGATGATACTACAACCTATTCATAAAAATCCTAATCTAAAAATTAATAATCAGTTAATAGACCTGGAAAAATTCCCACTTATAATTAATATAACACTGCAAGATCTCTACCCATATTTGAACTGTTCCAATAATGAAATAAGAGACCAAATGGGGCTTCCCAAACCTTATTTGTCGATCTTAAGACAAATTAAAGAATTGTGTATAGGCTACCTACAGGATACAAACATCAATAAAGACGACCTAATGAAATGTAACTCATTATACCAAGCCATTATACAACACAGTGAATTTATAACATGTTCATATAGAATGATCAAGGACCTGCAATACCAAGAACACATACTTTTGTCAAACTTTTGGAAAGAAAAAATACCATCGGCAGAAAATCATAAAATATTACAAGCATTTAACCTAACAATAAAATCCATACCTTTTCAAAAGTTAGGATTTACCCAACTCATTATTATACACGCCTTAGACTACACAAGTTTAACTCTAGAAACTCCAAATTCTGCCCATACTGTAAAGATGAGATTGCTGACTTGTTACATATGTTCTGGAGCTGTAAATGTGTATACAAACTTTGGAACTCCCTGAAAGTACAGCTACAAAAGATGGGATACCAATCATCAACACTCACGTGGGAATTCACGATACTGCATATTCCCCCAATTAACCTATCCAAAACTCAAACAATTATCCTAATCAATATCTTCCTATTAATGAAATTGTACATAGCTACAAACTGGTTGACCCCATCTAAAATCTCATGGAATAACTTCAGGAAGCTAGCGATAAGGCATATATTAGCCCACAAGTACATAATAAACAGACAAAACAAAAACCCTAACATTCTGAAATGTTGGGAACAAATTTTAACATAATACTTGCATAAATAATTAATTTAGAAACAATTACAACATATACAATAAAATCATAACATGATATAGCACTATTCTAACCTGATGGTTTAACCCTGGAGAAAACAAAGCTTATCTCTTTCTATACTAGCATAATATAAAAGCATTCATGTAAATAGTGTAAATATGTTGTTAAAATATTGTGGTTATAACAGTCATATTGAACCTGTGGCTACTTTTGTTGAAATGATGTATATTGAAAACAAACAATAAAGAAGTATTATTGAAAAAAAAAATAGAGTAATAATTTCCTCACAAGCTTTCTAAATATATATATACTTTTTATCAGGCATGGGAGTGGCTTACTGTGCTGTAAAACAAAGTGTTATTGGTACACATGTTAAATTCACATCCCTTCCCCCATCAGTGTGACATTCGAGCTGGTCCTGTCCTACCTAGTAGCTGTCATAATAATATATAGCCCTAATGTACTGTAATGGTACATCTTATTGAACCAAATTATTAAGTCTGTGATTTTATACAAGGCAATATACTACATGGCTGGAAATATATCAACCTTAGTTCATTTTGCGATCAAAAATTATATATAAATATATACATATACATTTTGCATGTAAAAATCAGTTTCTATTTTCATAACCTATTGTTAACAAAGATCGCTTTCGTCCTTCTAGACTTCTTCAGGTCTGTGTACAAGAACTGTAAAAACCTATATAATTGTATAATTAGTTAGTATTGTTATTACCATCATTTTGAATAAAGTGGAAAAAAGAGAACCAGAAAAAAGTAAAAAAATATATGTATGATGATGGAAATAAAATATACACTTAAATGTCAAATGATTTAAAATGGTATTTAAAACCAATTTGTAGAAAAAAATAAAATAAAATACACTTAGTCATGTAAACAATGTGGCAATTTTCTAAGTTCCAGTGCACTTTTAATTCAACAGTAATAGTTTAGTCCAGGCTTTCTAAAAGAGTTCAGCTTTAATTGCCACATGAGTTCCTGTTTCTCCAGAATATTCGGGATGTCTCCTTCAAGATCACCCATGTCTATGCGATCCAGGATCTGGAACTTAAAACCAGTATATTGCCTTGTATAAAATCACAGACTTAATAATTTGGTTAAATAAGATGTACCATTAAAGTACGTTAGGGCTATATATTATTATGACAGCTACTAGGTAGGGCAGGACCAGCTCGAATGTCACACTGATGGGGGAAGGGATGTGAATTTAACATATGTACCAATAACACTTTGTTTTACAGCACAGTAAACCACTCCCATGCCTGATAAAAAGTATATATATATATTTAGAAAGCTTGTGAGGAAATTATTACTCTATTTTTGTTTTACTTGGATCGCTTGTCTGTGTACTTAATAAAGGATTTTCGACTGGAAACAGACTGCCTGCCTTGCTTGGATTACTTTCGAATACTTAGTAATACTGTAGAATTATATATTTTCTATTATTACTTTTTGACTTGACGAGTTTACATTCGCTACTTCTACTACTATTGTCTGATCTGATTAATATACAGTGATTAACTAGAAATATATGGACTGAAAATCTTCCACACAGAGACGTTTCTTACACTGTTTTGTTTTTAGACCCACTACAATTTAGTGGGTTGTTTTGAGACTTCGGGGATACCACGGAGATTACTTGTTTTTTCTACTGATTAATTACAGTACTTCCCTGCCCCCACTGTAAAAGCTAAAGTTTCTTCTAACTTTCTGTGGATCATAGATGTGTAGCTCAGAGTCATATGGCTAAAAGAACAGTGTCTTTCTACAGGTTCTGAAGTCACAGAGCTCCGTTCTTGGCTTTATTTGATAGGATACCTCTCTGGCTAGTCAGCTTCTTGCAGCTTGAATTTTTTCCCAACCCTTCCATCCTCCTCCCACTCTTTCCCCCCCATAGTTTTAAAAGCCTGTGCCTCTAGCTTTTCCCTTTATGATAATTTGACTTTGAAAGTCCCTTCCCTTTTTCATTGTTATTGTCAGTTGCGTAAGCTATTGAAGTACCTTTCCCCTCCCATTGTTTTCCACAGATCCACAACACTGCACAACCCCCCAAAAATAGTATTGCTTTTGAATAAATCTCGCTTACTACAAGTTGCCTTCTGCTCATTTTCCCAGAGCTGCCATCTGTTCATGCTCTGAGAAGGTCCTGAATTAATGCTGCTCCATCTTTTGCAGATACGGAATTTCTTTTATTGTTTTAAACTTCAGTTAACAGCATTAGAGTGCTACTTCTTTATTTTTGTTTTATTGGTCAATTGTGTGCTCTAAAGGCCCCTACTATTGTAGCGTTTGCTTTCTGCGGAGATCTGCACTTTGAGAAGCATTCCAGACTGCATGAAAAGAAACTAATTTGTGCAGGGACAAGCACTGCCCCATGTACGCAGAAACTCCTATTACTACTTGAGTCCTGCAACATCTTACTGACTATCCTAATAGGGTCACAAACCATGGACTTGGACTTTCCTGCTAGCTACATAGCCAGCTTGGTGGATATGGGCATCCTGGGGCAATGTAGCAATTGCCTTATGTTTACTGACAGCTAGCTTGTTCTCAAACAAACTGATAAGGTATGCAAGAGATGTATTTACACAGTGTCACTGGAAGTTAAGCTCTGATATACAATTTATTATTTATTTTATTTATTTATTTATAGTTTGTTTGCCAGGATAGTCCATTGGGCCACGAGGAGCCCATTTTTCAATGGAGTCCTGGGGAGAAAAGCTCCAGAAAATTACAAATTATAGATTTAACATAAGAGAAAGTTATTAAAAAAATGTAATGTGCACAAATGAAGCAAAATTAAACAAATAGAAAAACACATATTAGTAGAGTGCACATATTAGCACAATGCAATACGAATAATATTTACAAACAGTCATAGATGTTAACAGTTTAACATATTAGCACAATTCAATAACAGATACAGTCTAAATTTTTTAACAGTTATGCTAATTCATCCACTTAACTTCTAGGCTACTGAAATGGACCATTCTAGGAGTTATGCTAATTCCTAGATTTTATTAGGGGTACAAAACAATGGGAGGCTATTATGAATTATAGCTTAGAGAGTAGCTATAGTGCAGGGAGATTATGTGGGGTGGCAGCAAGAGCATTCCCATAATGAAGTTAGGTGTGTGTGAAGTAAGGTTTTGAATGAAGAGAGGCTGCTGGTGGTGCAGATGAGAGGTGGGAGGGAATTCCAATGGAGTGCAAGAGATATACAAGCATACATAACAACAACTAGGTTGTCAGAAATGCACACACACTATACCCATCACACACAGTATGGATCAGACACAAATCCACATATACTGAGAATCTTAAATGTAATATTTCTAAACCACAAAGACCTCCCAGACATTTACCCTATAACAGATATCCCCAGCAGGCCTCAAAGACTCCATCAGTCAGTTGTCTATCAGGGGTCAGGATCCACCAGATCACATATGCACTCAGGTCATTAGACCTAAGGTACCACTATGGCCCTGTTAAAGTCCATGTGAGAGTAAATGAACTGAAATGTACCTCCCTGTACTATATGAAGAGTGCGTCCCAGGCTGGTATGAGCCTAGCACTGAGCAGCATTCTACCTTCACCGAGGATGATGCCACAACATAAAAAAAGATAATGCCACAACATGAACAGAAGTGGTTTGAGTGGCTTAGCTTTTGGTGTCATTCCAAGGGGGTGTAATATTTGTCAGCATGGGAGGATATGGTTGACAGACCACATTGGTTTACTAAGTCACAATGGTGCAATGATTAGCATTGTCACCTCACAGTCAGAGGTTCTCTGGTTTGATTCTCAACTGGGGTGCCTTCTGTGTGGAGTCGGCATGTCCTCACTGCATTCATGTGGGTTTCCTCTGAGTGCTCTGGTTTCTCCCATGTAACAAAGACATGCACCTGGAGCTTTTCTCTTCAGGCCTCTGCTGAAAATTGGCTTGTTCCAAGTTGGACTTTCCCGGTAAACAAATGTTAAATAAATAAAAATAAATAATAAGGACGGTCTGCACCTGTCCCTTTGGGGCTTTTGAATATTGGCTAAAACATTGTTCTCCCTCCATAGTGCCTTTTTTTAGGCAATGCCAGACTGATAAACCTTTCAGTATAGCAAACCCAACCCGAGGGAATCTAGAGTTGTTCCAACCCGAGGGAATCTAGGGGTGTTCCAACCCAACCCGAGGGAATCTAGGGGTGTTCCTCCTAATTGCCAGGAGTCTAAACAAGAAGCTCTACTTCCTCCAAGCTCTCCTCACCCTGGAGAATGCAGACATCTATGTAATTACCAAGACATGGTTTAAAGGTACGGAGAGTACTCCAGCAGTACAAGACTACAATGCCTTCCATGCATTAAGACCAGCTGCAGGGACTAAGGGTGGAGGTGTTTCAATTTGCATCAATAACAAGGTCACTTCAAGGCTGGTCAAACTGGATGATGAGCTTAAGCTTCTTGACATCCAAATTGCCACAAGCAAAATGATACGCCATATTCTTGCTAGCTATAGGTTCACCTCTATCAGTCAGGAAACCCATAACTCATACTTAAACTTCTTGGAGACACTCACCATTCAGCCTGATACCATATTCATGGAGTATTTAACTACCCCACTATATACTGGGAATCATACACAACCCCAAACCTGCAGGCTCAGAAATTATTGGACTTTGTAAACGCTAACACCGTGGACCAGATAATCCTAGTCCACATGTCCACTAGGGGAGCAAACATATTGGATGTGGTCCTCACTAACATGGGATGACATTCTGCCCCTCTACCCCCACCCCCAGTGTAATTTCTCTGTAGGGTTGGACCATAAAGCTGTCTCCTTTGAAATGAAAATAAAACTGGTGACCCCAGCTAACCCATAGCATTTAGGAATTATTCTAAGGCAAACTTTGTATTATTCAGTGACAAACTTACAAATTTCATGGGCCCTGAAAATGTGAGAACACAGATGCCTGTGCAGAATATTCCACAGATACTATATACAATTGTTTTGATAAATGCATATAGATAACCACGCCAATCAGAAATAACCTTAAAACAAACACAAAAACAAGGCACCTTAGTGGAATCCAAACATCAATAGGCTTTACAATATAAGGAAGAATACCATAGCAAACGTCAAGAAATATAGCAGCAGGATAAAAATTCTCATCAATCTAAACAAACAACTCAAAGGACAAATCAGGTATACCAAAGCCAAGTTTGAGGCAAAAATAGCCTCCCAGGGCAAGAACAACCACAAGGATTTCGTTAGCTATGTCTCTATCCTCAAAGGCTCTACACAACAATGTACAGAGCTAATTGTGAATGGAGCCACCTCCATGGAGCTGAAAGATATAGCAAATCCACTGGCTGACAAATTCAGCTCTAGTTTTACCCCTTCCCCCTGGTTACCCCATGAAAAATACCATCAAACATAACCCACCAAACCATCATGAGGGAACAGGCCCTAAATGTACTCTCCAAGACCAAGAACACTGCATTAATGGGTCACAGTAATATCCCAGGATGAATCCTAAATAGCATGAAACATGACCTATCAGGACCACTTCAGTACTATTTAACCACAGTCTCCAGTCAGACTTTGTGCCTGACAGTGAAGAACTGCAACAGTCATCCCCTCTACATAAGGACACGACTTATATAGACCTCAGGAACCACAGATCTATTTGTCTGACTAGTCTCATATGCAAATCCACTGAAAGAATTATCATGGAAATGATTAATAATTACATTGGAAACCTCCAGACTCTGGATCCAACCCAGTTTTGTTTTGTCAAGGGAAGATAATGCCTACTCAGTCTGGTAGCCATCTTCGAGAAGGTCATCAAGGCAATGGATGAGGACAACATGGTGCACACTGCCTACCTTGATCTGGCCAAGACATTTGATACAGTACCCCACTCAGGTATTGTATAAAAACTCACAGAATTAGGCATAAACCTCTATGTTATGCACTGGATTGCCATGTGGCTCTCAGACAAGGCACAAAAAGTTAGAATAGGGGAGTCCACTTCCAAAAAGAGGCTGGTTACTAGTGAAGTCCCTCAGGGCTCAGTGCTGGGTTCTGTCCTTTTTGTCATCTAATTCTCAGAAGTCAGAGTCAGTGCCAAGAGCCATTGGCTGTCAGTTTGCAGATAATTGCATACTGGGAGCAGTCAGAGAATACCGCCAGGACAATGATATTCTCCAGGAAGGGCTAATACAGACAAATAACTGGTGCCATAGACAGTTTAAAACTCAATGCCAATGAATGCATAAAAGTTCTCTTTGAGAAGTTAACTACCCCAAGAAACTACCTCATTGATAACACACACCTAAGAGTAGACCCAGTAGTCAGGGGTTTTGGGATGTATATATACAGTTACCTGGCTTTGACCAATATGTGTCTTAAGTTAGTAAGGAAAGCATGCTATGTTGCTCAACATATAAGAAAAGTTGTGACATCTAGGTCCATGGAAGTCATCATTCCACTGTACTCAGCCCTGATCAGACCCATCTTTCAGTACAATAACTCCATCAGTATGTATCTCATCAGGCACATGCAACAACAGGAATGTCCACAGAGGTTTCTCACAAAAAGAATGTAGGGCTTTAAAAACATGTCCTATGCAGATCACCTCAAAACCCTGCTTTACCTTTACATGTGTGTATTACACAAGGGCCAACAGCAATTTTCTGAAAGGCAGTTTGCAAAGTTTGCAAACTCCGAACAGAAAAAGGTTCAAATGTGCAATCAGCGAATGCACACTGAGATTCACTCACTGCACATTCGACATTCTGGGGCAGATTGCACTATAGTGGGGATCGGGAAATGGTTTCTTTCCCTATTGTAGTGTGATCTCGGAGTTAGAATAATAAAGTAGGGGGGTGTGGGGGTGCAGCCCCCCACATGGGTGGTACAGGGGGGGCTTGCCCCCCCTCCATTACACTTTATCTATTTTTTTTTTCGACATTAATGTTTGAAAATCAGCGAATCGGCTTTTCAATTTGCTGATTTTCAAACATTTAAACTGTCACTGTTTTAAGTTTCATGGTTAGAATTCGCTCATATGAGCAATCGCACCACTGTGTTTCGCTGTTATTAAGGTAAACCCAAAACCCTATCCCTATACTCTGTCTCCTGCAGATAGTTGAGGGGTGATCCATGTCTGGCATAGAGTGCGAGGTATTTTGGAATGAAGAGAAAGTCAAGGGACAGAAAGAAAGTGTGATATGTGAAAAAATAAGGAAAGGATATAGGACTTGATGTCTGAGCATAAGTGGGAGGAGATTCCGCAGAAGGAAATGTGCAAAGGAGGCACATAGACTCCCAGATGGAGTGACTCACTGAAAACACAGACTTTGATGAGGGAGAAGGATCCCCATGATCACCACCAGGTGATGTCTCCTTTGGAGAAATCTTGGAAATTCTTAGGCAGAAAGGTGGTTGTTTGGCCCAACCTTCTTCTTTTGAATAGTCTGTGTTCTTGGAGGCTTTAGGGGTGGGCCCCCTCGGCGGACAAACTCATTGACTTAGTTTCCAGCAGAGCTTGGAAGGAGTTGGATGCTATCAAACCAGTCCCAAAATGCCCTAACAAATTTCTTGTTCCCACTAAAGACAGGCTTCATTGGTCTAAAGGTGTTCCTGTTGATGCCATTGTTGTGGCAGCAGCCAACAAGAAAGAGTTTGCTGAACAGAGCTCCTTTGTCCATTCGCCGAAAAGGGAGTCTCGCGTGATGGATAGGTTTGGTAAGCGCATTTATGCCTCAGCTACATTTGCACTGAGATCATTAAATTACTTGGCACATTTCACTCAATTGCAGAGAGTTTTGGCCAAGGAGCTTTCCAACTCTTTTGCAGAGACCATGTCAGATGAGGACTTTAAGAAAGTATCTCCCCAGTTGGCTACTCTTGCTTCCATTACTAACTCTTCCATGAGACTCATCTCCCATTCAGCGGATGGTTATTCAGGAGCAGCTGGCTCAGGTATTTCAGTTAGAAGACATGCCTGGATGAGGCTTTGTGACTTTGTGGAATCTTTCAAGGCATCCTTTGTCAATAACCCTTTCAATGGCTCCTTCTTGTTTGGGCCATCCATCAAAGACACTCTTACCCACAGCAAGCAGTAAGGAAAGACTCTGTCTGCCATTGGGATCAAGTTTTCTACCCCTCAGCTTATCTTTTCCAGAAATCACTGAGGTGGTAAGAAGACTTGGTTTTGAAAGTCTGAAGACTCTTTTCTGGATCATCACGGGGATTCTTCCTTCAGAGGCATAGGAGAAGGTTTTACTGGTAGATGCCACCCCAGAGGCAGAGGGGGGTCTAACAGAATCAGGGCTTTAGAGAACCATTCAATGACAAGCTCTATCAGTGCTCATGAAGCGCTGCCCAACTGTCCATTTCTTGAAGCAGTCGGGTGTCATTGTTCCTTGCCCCTAGACACCTGGACCAATCTGACAACAAATATTTTGGTGCTAAGTATAATATCAAGAAGTTATTACATTCCCTTTTCCCTTCCACTTGCAGTGAAACAAAATAATCTCCCTGACATACCATCCAGTCAGAGGGAGAATGCAGTACTGGAAATTCAAAAATTGCTGCAAAAAAAAGACATCCAAGAGGTCCCAACTAAACAAAGAGGATTTGAAAGTTACATCCGCTTCTTTTTATTGCCAAAGAAAATGGAGAACCTGAGATTCAGTCTAGGTCTGAACAATCTAAATCAATTTATAAAGAAATCAAGGTTCTGAATGGTTAATGTTCAGTCCATTCTACCACTGTTGCACAAGGACAATTGGATGTTGTTGATAGACCTTCAGTATATGTATTATCAGATCAAAATTGACAGACACTCCAGCCGTCATTTGCACTTCAGGCTGGGAGCCAGTCATTACCAATTCAGAGCTCTGTCCTTTGGTCTCACCACCGCCCCCAGAGTGTTTTACCAAATGCATGGCAGTAGTGGCAGCTCACGTGAGACTGAAAGGATTCCAGGTGTTTCCATATTTGGACAACTGGTTTCTTACTGCCCCAACCTAGCATCACCTACTTCAGGCCAGGGACTATTTGTTCCAGATCTTTAGATGACTGGGCATTGCCATAAATCTTATGAAACTTGTCCCCTGTTCAGAGGTTGGAATTCATTGGTGGCCTTCTGGATACATCACATCAAATAGCTTCTTTGTCTCCTCATCGTATAACATCCTTGAGAAACCAAGTACAGGACATAATTTCTTTACCTTCTCTGTCAGCAAGATTGATACTTCAGGCTGATGGCTCTATTTTCCTAGTGCCCTTAGCAAGGTTATGTGAATCCTCCAATGGACCTTAGCTGTTCAGTGATCTATTCTTTACCAGCAATCATCTGTTCCTATCAAGGTAACTCCAATTTGCAGGTGACATCTTCAATGGTGGATTCGTTTGGACGATCTTTTCCTGGGTAGGCCATTCCTTCTTCCTCCCCCACAGCCACAGTGACCACTGAAGCTACCCAACTAGGGTGGGGGAAGGGGACATTTCAAGGGAAAGATGGTCCAAGACTTGTGGTCTTCCTCAGAGACCAGATTGCATATCAATGTCCTAGAGATGAGAGCATTTCTCGGAATGTTGCAAGCCTTTCAGGACAGCCTCCCCTTTGGGACTATTGCAATACACACTGACATGTCAGTAGTCTGGTTTATCAACAAGCAAGGAGGAACCCATTCTTATTCTTTATGCAGGGAGGTCATGGGGGTCTGGGAATGGGCTATATCTTCAGACCATTTTCTAGTTGCAACATATATACCAGGGAAAAAAAAACAATGTTCTTGCAGACAAACTCAGAAGGTCCATTCTGACCCCTCACAAGTAGTCCCTCAATCAGTCAGTGGAGAATCTGATTTTTGGCCATTGGGGAGAACCTTGCTGTGACCTCTTTGCTTTTGCTTCACCCCAAAACAACAAGTGCAGCAAGTACATTGCTCTGATCCCCCAGGGGAATCCCTGAGGGATGCTCTAGTTCACGATTGGCCCACAGGTCTCCTTTATGCCTGTCCTCCTTACCATTGATCCAGACATTTTTGCAGAAAGCCAGAAGGCTGAAGAGTTCAATAATCCTCATTGCTCCCTACTGGCCTTGTCAGGTATGGTTTCCCTTTCTATGGTCTCATCTGAAATATCCCCCATGGATTCAGGAGTCCAGACAGGACCTCCTATCTTACCCATCGGGGAATCAACATTCCAATCTACTCACCCTCAAACTGACAGCTTGGTATCTCCAATTCCAGTAATTGTATAAAGGTTCAGGCTTGCTTCACCTGTTTGAGACACAATTCTAGCTTTCCAAAAATCTTTTACTAAAAAAGTGTACCAAAGCAAATGGAAAAGATTAGCCATTTGGGCTTCCAAAGAGAATACTGATTGTTTCTCAGCCCCATTTTTAGCCATCCTTCTTTTTTTCACTTCTCTCTTCAAGGAAATGGATACTTTTCCACCTTAAAACTTCAGCTGGCAGCCATATGCAATTTTTATGCAGGATATGTTTTTGGCTCCCTTGTTATATCTAAATTATGTAAGGCATTCATGAAAGGGATTTTTCTGCTTAGACCACTGATAAAAGATCCTACTCCACTGTGGAATCTCACTTTTATTCTTCAAGGCCTAACTCAAAAAAAAACATTTGAACCAGCTAATGATTGTAAAATCAAATTAATTTCTTGGAAAACCATCTTTTTGGTGGCTATCACATCAGTAAAAAGAACTGAACTTCAGGCCTTATCATCTAAACTGCCTTACATTATTTTTCATAAAGATAGAGAATCCCTCCTTCCCAGTCCATCTTTTATGCCTAAAGTAACCAGAGAATAATATTAACCAGTATATACAATTGCCAGCCTTCTTTATAACAAGGGCAAATATATTTTGCATCAGCCTGATGTTCACAGACAACTATGGTTCAACCTTCATAGAGAAAAACAGTGCAGAAAGTCTGACCGACTATTTGTATCTTTTCACCAAACTCTCTAGGCCAAACAATCTATGAAGTTACATTAGCCAAATGGACTACTGACTGTAATTCACTAATTTATTCTAAAATGATTTGAAGTTGCCTCAGCCTCTTAAAGTCCATTCTACAGGATCTATGACTACGTCATCTACTTTCTCATCTAGAGCTCGATTGATGATATTTGTGCTGCAGTCACTTGGTCAAAAACTCATACCTTTGTGGCACATTATAAATTGGACATTGTCTACAGGAGTAGAGCTTCATTTGGTTTGGCAGTGCTCCGACATATCCTTCTTTGAGGCTACCAGAGAGTGACGTAGCTGGGACTCTGACCCAACAGAGAGGAGGAATGGAAGGGACAACTTCAGATTTAGAAGTTATTAACTTGGCATCCATGTTGTCCATTTTCATTCTTCCTCATCTTCTCTCCCAGCCATGCCCCAAACTAGTGGCTCTTAGAGGACATTTTGAATTTATAGGAACCTTTATGTTCCAGCTTTGAGCCTCTGATTTCTTTTCTGTCTATACTGACTCTTTATCCAGTAGGCAATAAGTCAGCAAACTCGATCTGAAGAAGATACAGAGAGTATAGGGCATTATGGGTAGATGGAAGAGCTCAAGACTAGGATCCAAATTTGAAAGATGCAGCTGAATCAGAGCCTAGGGTTGGATCTATAACCCAACAGTGAGGAAAAATAAAAATGGACAAAACAGATGCCAAGTTATGGTAAGTACATAACGTCTATTTACTATTGATAGTACTTGGGTTATATCGGGTTCAGAGCTGAATCCAATCAAATGAAGGGTGCTATATTGTCACAAAAAAGAGGCTGGGGAGCTAATCAATCTAATGTTTTTTTTTTTTTTTTTTGCATCTTTAAATCTGTTTTGGACTTTTTGGTATGCTTATGAAGACAGAACAATGGAAAACAGACTATTTAAAATTTGCTATAAAGATGAAACAATAGAGCATGGTTTACTAGAGTGTAAGGATTAAAGGTACCACAGTTTATGGCATATGCTGATGATCTGGTGATTATTATAAAGAATAAATCAATTTTACTATGCGTTTGAAAAAGGTATACAATCCATTATGTACATATTAGGCAAGACTGGTTGTGTGTGTGTGTGTGAGGAGGGGGGGGGTGGTATATATCTTTTTCCAGTTTGTAAAGAAAAAGAGTTACTGTTGATAGTATTTGGGGTATATGAGATTCAAAGCTGAATCCAATCAAGTGAAGGGTGCTATATTGTCACAGAAAAGAGGGGGCTAATCAATGTAGTGTTTTTTTTTTTTTTTGCGTCTTTAAATCTGTTTAGGATTTTTTGGTATGCTGATGAAGACAGAACATGGGAAAATAATTCATTAGGAGACATATTGCGGCATAAGTATATGAAACAGCAGTTAAATATACAGATAGGAAAAGAGAAGGAAAGTGCTGGGAGTAAAGAAACTGGCAATTATTTAAGTAAATTGAGGTTATGGAGATTGAAAAAAGGGATTCAAAGGATGAAAGGAAAATGTTGGTATGAAGCAATAATGGAAAAAATGTATTAAATCTAACCCTAGGAACATTTAGTAGAAAGACAAATGTGTTTATGAAAGACTGTCAGGAAAAGTTTAAAGAAGTGGAAGAAATAAATGATTTTCTGTGGAAGTTAATGTTGGGCAGATTACCTGTAAAGGGATAAATGAAATATAAGCAGAAAATGTAAGACTACTTAAAATCTGCTTTAAAGAAGAAACAATGGAGCATGCTTTAATAGAGTATACGAGGAAGGAAATAGTCTGGACAAAACTTCAAGAAGAATATACCTATGAGTGTTTTCAGGAAATAAACTTGCAGGTACTTACATGGAGAGTATAAGGATTTTACAAAGATACCAAGAGAAAAATAGATTGGATTTTGATGAGGACAATATGGAATACATGGCAAACAAGTGTGTTAAGAAGAATAAGGTTGTGAGGAAAGTGGTAGGGAGAATGAACTGCTGGATATTAAAATATAAGAAAAGTATGTTATATTAAAAAATAAAAAATGACAATGGTTTAAAATTTGTGATGTGTAAATATATGATTTGTAAATATTTTTTTCAGTCTGAACTTCTAGGTGGTACTAGAAGGCTGGTACCAGGCTCAGGCAATTCCAACATGGCAGTGGATAGCAGTCAGAGAGCTGGGAGTGCTGCAGGGTCTGTGGAGCCTGATAAAGAGATAGCAGAGGAAATTGTAACATATTTTGATGGAGAACATCTTAAAATGCAAATCATAATAGATTTAATCTAAGAAGAAGCCTAAGGATAGAGATGAGTTTGCCATTTGCAGTTTTTTAGTAACACGGTTCTAAAGATTTGAACATTTGTTTGAGATGTGAGGCGATAACTTCATTTTTTAAAGGGCTCAAGCCACACTTACTGGGACTTAGCGTACAAACTCAAAAGAGTGCCATTGGAAGGAATGAGTTAAAAAGAAAATTAATTGCACAGTTCAGATCTTCAGAGGTAGAAGAATATTAATTAAGAACTTTTTTTCTGTTTGTAGTAATGTACTTGATGTTAAGAAAGTGTACAATGAAAGAAAAATTTGCACAGGATGGTGGGAAGCATTGGTAACACCGAATGTGAGTAAAGGAAAAATGCAGCATGTACTGAACATAATAATGTTAAAAGGAAAAGGACATTATTAGATAGTGAGACAATCTAATTTTATTTTTATTTTTTTATTTTATTTTTTTTTTTGTATTTTTTGTGGAGAAGCAACACAGTTAGTGCAAGTTTAGAAGAAAATAAGTAGGCAATGTGAGGAGGGAGGTACACTATCAGGAATTGTAAACAAATATTTATAAAATGGAATGAGAGTGGATGTTTCTGGTTTGACTACTATTTGCTAGAACAAGAAAGGCAAAGTGAAGAAGAAAATAGAGAAGAGGAACAATTAATTAAAATGTTACTGAATATATTGTTGATAAATATAGTATTAAGGGGAAATAAATGAAGAAGAGAATATGGAAAATACCTGAAAAGGATAGAATATATGAAGAAGGGATGGTTTGCCAACAGAAAGGCCTCAGGATCAAGTTAAAATATGTTGCAGTATTAGAAAGTGATGAAGATGGGAAGACAGATTTGGAATGGAGGAAGAAGAAGAAGAAATAATGAAAAATCTATTGGGGGTGGTTAGAAGAAGAAGGAGAAAATTAAAAACTGGAAGTAAGAATGACGCAAAGAATGGAAAAGAATAATTTAATAATATTGACATTAAATGTAAATAGTATATAAAATTATATCCGGACTTACTGACCGAATGGTTTAAGCAATTCAATATGGATGTGATATGTTTGTTGGAGGCAAAGTGTGTGAAGAAGGAAAAAAAGAGAGTGTACGCAATATGGGAAAAGAAGATTATATGGTTAGTGGAAAATGAGACATGCTCAGGGATAGGGTTTCTGCCAAGAAGTGAGGAAATAAAAATGTTAGATGTGATAGTAGCAGTATCTAGTAAGGTGGTAATATGTGATATGAGAAGAAGTGAAAGATGTGTCAGACTAATAGTGATATATGCATACAGAAATACGACTGAAAGGAAAAAATGTTTGAATGTATAAATAAGTTTGGAATAGTAAAAATGTCAGTAATTATGATGGGAGACTTTGCTTGTAACTTAAGGAAACCACAGTAAAAAACTTCTCCAAAGCCAGCTTTGTGCTACTTAAGGCAGAAGTGGCCAATTTCACAACACCCATGCAGATGGACAACACAGTTACCACTGACGAGTCTTATACAAATGCACTCTATAAGCACTTACATAGGTGCATGGATCATGCCATCCCCAGTAGAACCAAGACGCAGTCTTCTAAAAAAAGGAAACCAATCTGGTGGTCCCTTGCTATTAACAAGCTCTACAAGAGAAGGAAGAAACTGTTGCAAAAGAGAATAAAATCCCACGAGTAGAGGAGCTCCCTGGTCAGCCTCAGCAAGAAGCTGAGATCTCTCATAAAATCTTCCAAAGTGGAACTATGAAAATAAGATTGCCACTGACTGTAAGGACAACCACAAAGCATTCTGAGGCTATGTCAAGAATCTCAATGGCAACACCCAGATCTGCTCTGAGCTACAGCATAATAGCACAAAATTCATGGATCCAACTGGTATTGCCAACACCCTGGCTGATAGGTTCAGTGCCAACTTTACCCCCCCCCACCTCCTAAACAGTCCATATTCATACTGGAAGAATGCAGTGTCCCTGCAATCACAATTGAACATGTGAAAACTGTGCTATCGAATGCCAAGAACACAGCATCCATGGGACCGGACAATATTCCTGGCTACGTTCTACATGAAGTTCAGAATGAACTAGCCCCCCCCCCAACCTAAGCACCATGTTCAGTCATAGCCTCTTGAGAGGCTTTGTACCCACTGAATGGTGCACGGCAATAGTTGTACCACTCCACAAAGGGGGAGCCACCATGGACCTCGGGAACTATCACCCTATTAGCCTGATGAGCCTGGAACGTATTATCATGGAACTCATAAACAAGGATATTGATAACCTCCAAACTCTGGACCCCACCCATTTCAGATTTGTGAAGGGCAGATCATGTCTCCTGAACCTGATCAACTTCTTTCACACAGTCACCAAAGCCATAGACAAGGGTAAGGCAGTCCACACAGCCTATCTCGACCTCGCCAAGGCTTCTGACACCATCCCCCATTCTGGTATCATAGATAAACTCACCAAGCTGGGTATAAATCCATATGTCACAAGATGAGTTGCCAACTGGCTCACAGACAGAACCCACGCTGCAAAAATTGTGGACTTCAAACCTGACTCCAAACCTGTGACAAGTGGAATACCACAGGGTTCAGTCCTGTGTCTCCTTCTGTTTGGGATCTACTTCTCTAAAGTACAGGCCAACACAGAGGGCCTCTGGCTGACAAAGATTGCAGATGACTGCAAATTGGGTGCCATAGTCGATTCCATAAATGACGTAGACAACTTGCAAAGGGGCCTCACTGAGACTGATGCCTGGTGTCAGAGCTATGGCCTCAAGCACAATGCCAAAAATGCATTGTCATCCCCTTTGGTAAAAACCCTGTACCCATGGACTACCACATAGGCAGCAGCCCAATTAATGCCGAAGTCGTGATAAGAGACCTTGGGACTCTAGTGGACAGTAGCTTCTCCTTTGATAATTACATTGCCACAGTAGTCTGGAAATCCTTCTACGTAGCACACCTCATTATGAAAGGGTTCTCATCCAGGAAAAAATAAGTCATTGTTCACCTGTACTCGACTCTCATCAGACCCATTATAGAGTACAATGGCCCATTTGGAATGTACCTTACAAGGCATCTGCAGTAGCTATAAAGGCCACAAAAATACCTCAGAAAGAGGATAATGGGACTCAAACAGTTACCCTACACTGATCAACTCAAAAAAACTCCAGCTTTACTCTGTAGCATATTGCCTACTCTGAGGTGATCTCTGACTAACATCCAAAGCTATGTCAAGCCCTGAGCTGCTGGACATGTTATACCTAAAGAAATCCCAATCCCTCAGTGCCACACGCTCTAGAGACCTAAACCTCGTCACCACAATAAACAGAACATGCTGGAGGGATAGATTCCTGTCCCAGAGACTTCCCATACTCTGGAGCAAACTACCTATCTATGTCAAGCAGAGTTCATCACTAGCACTCTTCAAGAAAAATTTTGATGAGTGGATGGGTAATAGGAAGTTCACACCAGGAATCACATCGGTGGCCCTGCTTGACAGGGCCTCAGGTAAATAGCATCCATGGGTGGTGAAAGCCAGGGAACCTTGTTGGCTAGACTTACATAGGCCCTAGGGCCAATAGCCCAGTACCTACCTATGAACTTATGAATAACACAAGATATTAAAGTAATGAAAGTTAGTAAAATATAGATGGTTGAAAACAGGGAAAATAGGGAGTGAAGATAAAGAAGAGGAATTAAAAAAATGAAATAGATTATATATTCAAAACAAATGAAGGTGGAAATGGCTGACTTGTCAGACCACAGAGCAGTATATGCTATAATAAGAGACGATAGATAAAAAATGAAGGAAAAAAGAATAAAAAGTTTAACTGGCGAGGTTAGCAAAAAGGATGTAATGAGGCAAGAACATAGAAAATTATGGGAAGAATATATGAAGATGAGTGCCTTATGAAAATTGGACATATTGGTGGGTGGTGTATAAAGAAAAGTATAAAATTTTTAGAGGTTGTAAAGAGAATGGAAATTATAAGTTAAAACTGGATATCAGGGAATTTTGCAAAGATATAAAAAACGATATGACAAGGCAGTCACAGAATAACAGAAATTGAAAAAGAATTGTATGAAATAATACAGTGTAAGTAAAGACAATGTGATATAGATGCAATTCATTTTGAAAGGGAAAAATATGAAGATTCAGTTTTTTTGGGGAAATAAGTTAAAACATGAGAAGGGAAGATGGATGCAGTATTAGACAAAGAATATAATATAAAATATAAACAGGAGGAAATTATGGATGTGGTTGAGAAAATTGTAAGCAGACTGTATGAAAAAAACAATAGTAGGGGGAGAAAAATGGAAAGTGAAAAGGATATCTGGAAATATTAATAAACATTTTGAAGATGTAATTAAAATTGAACAATTGGAAGAAACTGTAAGGGGGGATTCAGCACGACTATTTGATGGACTAAGTTTCGGATATTATAAAGGAATGGCTGAAAGCAAAAGAAAAGTAATCATTAAAATATTGAATTAAAGGTTGGAGAAATGAGTAAAAGAAGAAGAGATGTGGTTTGGTGATTACATTTCTATGAAAAAAGATGAAAGAAAAGATATACAAAACTGGGGGCCAATATCACTAAGAAATACACATTATAAATTTGTTAATATAATAATGCTAAAAAAGATGCAGAAAGTATTGCACAAAATTATAGGGGATTTTTTTAGTGTGTAAAAGGCAGAAAGGTGAAAGAAATGTTAGTAATGGTCAAAGAAGAGTTGAATATGATTTTGAAAGAAAACAAGGAGGCAAGATTAGTAACATGATGCAGCAAAAGCATTTAACAATTTTGAACCGTGAGGCAATGTTAAAGATATTGGAGGCATATAGGACTGGGGGAGTAGTAAATGTAATAAGAATGTGTTATCAAACATCTTGGGTGAAAGTC
Organism: Protopterus annectens; assembly: GCF_019279795.1. NCBI lineage: Eukaryota > Metazoa > Chordata > Ceratodontiformes > Protopteridae > Protopterus > Protopterus annectens. The sequence goes on from NC_056737.1 coordinate 1,074,002,127, forward strand.
ATGGTAAATGGATGGGAAGAAAAATAAGTATTAAAAGGATAAAAGGATGGAAGCGGAAGAATATGGATGTTAACATTTAATGCAAATAAAGGAGATAGAAAGGAATGGGATAATATGGTCAAGGACAATATTATTTTGTATATTTATGGAAAAAAATTAAAGAAAGAGGTAAAAAATTCTGCAAAAATGGAAGGAAAAGTTAAAGTTGTTAAATGAGGCAGGAGATTTTCTGTGAAAAAATTTTGTTGGATAAATTATTAGTAAAGGGCAATATGAAATATAAAGTAATAGAAGAATGGAAACGTAATACATGCAATGAGGAAGAAACAACCAATCATATTTTTTAGAATGTAAAATGAATTAAAAATTTAAAAGAAATTTAAAAAATAAGCATTACTGGGAAGTATTCAGAAATGTAAATATGGATATGATATTCTATGGAAAGTATGGGAAAGGAAGGATATTTGAAACTGATAAATGAGATTAAATATTGTTTGGAGCAATATGGGTGTTAAGGAAAAGAATATATCCTGGACTATTTTTATAATAAAAATAGAGAAAATGATGATGTGTTAGCTGAAATAAAAAGATGATTATGGATTAAAGGATGGGGATAGAGGGAAGGGGAAGAAATTATAAGGAAATAATGTTAATGTGATGAGAATATGACTCTGACAATATAAAAAGCATTATTAATGAAAAACTGAAAGTGTAAATATTGTGAATATGAAAGTATAAATAATGTAAAAATGTGTATAGTATTAAGATCTATAAATGAACAACCCCTACTCATTTTGATAAGTGCCTTAGGATGTTCTGCATCTGAGTTACTACCACTAGCTCAGGTAGATGAGGGTTTGGATTGATGTCTCATCCAATGGATGGCACACACAGGAGTACAGCACTCCCCTTATGCTGCACTGTGTCAGTATTGCAAAATTAAATACAACCACCTGGTATGAGAATAGAACTCACAGCCTGCTGATCTTCAAGCACCAAAGTCAAGGGTATGACCTGTTGAGCTACTGAGACTGCGCACACATGCACACACATACACACACACACACACATCTATATATTTATATATGTATGTATATACATACACACACATATATACATACAGACACACACACATATATATCAATATACATACATGCATACAAACAGTCCATATAATTGAATAAAATGTTCATACTATTGAAAGTTTTTACAATCACAGATGTGATCAAAAACTCATTTTGTTAGTTTGTGGAAGGTGACCGACCTTTCCCTGCTGTTATGCAGTCTTGGAGTTGATATCTATCTATCTATCTATCTGTCACTCTCTCTCTCTGTATATATATATATATATATATATATATATATATATATATATATATATATATATATATATATATATAATAGGGGGTGTGGTGGTACAGGGGGGCTCTTCTACACACAAAAAAAATCCATGAGTTTTATTTATTTATTTTTCATTATTTTAAGTTTTGATCCTTTTGGATCAATGTTTTACTGTTCAATGTTTTGGTACGTATTTAGTCAACAAAGGGAACTGTAGTGACACTTGTGTGACAGGTGGTTGGTGTTAACATCTGAAGCTCATCCAACTACCTTAGTGATGCATGCTAATCCTAACCCTAACTATCTTACCTTAAAAAATACTTTCAGTGACACTACCAATAGATCTGAATGCTATATTTGGGTTGTGGTTTAAAGATCACAAAAGGAAATTGCTTTCTTTTTGTGATCTAGTGTGGATTTGATGTTTTGTGTATTCAGTATTCTGAATGTTTGATGTGATTTGCTGATCTTTTGATGGTCAGCATTTTGACATTTCTTTCATTCAGAAATATATATGTGTGTGTGTGTGTGTACGTGTGCGTGCGCGTGCATGTTTGTGTGTGTGTGTGTGTGTGTGTGTGTGTGTGTGTGTGCATGCTTGTGCGTGTGCGTGTGTGTGTGTGTGTGTGTGTGTGTGTATTTGTTTTGTTGAATCTCATTTAATTGAATTTCATTTCACCCCGACCACATCGCTGAAAACACAAATTACCGAAAACTCACTTCACTGAATCTCATTTCACTGAACTGCACTTAGTATATATGGCACTGTGTAGAGTAATATAAGGCAAGTAAAAGGTATATGCCCTTTTCCCCACTGTAGTGCAATCCTGGATTTAGTATATATAGTTAGGGGTGTGTCGGGGGCACAGCCTCCCACCTTGTTTGTTTTATATTCTGTTTTACCAAAAGTTTCAAAACAATACATTTTAAACAATAGACATGCATAGTTACAACACCAATGACTGTCTCCAGAAGACAATATGTACTCAAACTAAGTGGGGGGGGGCTACACTCCCAACATCCCCCAAATGTGGGGGACCTCCCAACTATATATACTAACTCCAGGATGGCACTACAGTGGGGAAAAGGGCATATACCTTTTACTTGCCTGACAGCACTCTACACAGTGCCATATATACTAACTGCAGTTCAGTGAAATGAGATTCAGTGAAATGAGTTTTCAGTTATTTGAGTTTTCAGCAAAATGGTCAGGGTGAAATGAAATTCAGTGAAATGAGATTCAACGAAACAAAGTAGACACATATATATATATATATATATATATATATATATATATATATATATATATATATTATGGGATCCGTATGGATCCCCGAATAGAAACTTCACCAAAACAGATTCGGCTGGGCATACTTGCGTGAAAGTGCTTTTCACCAAAGAAGCACTTTCATGTAATTATGCCTGTTGCGGAGATCGCACTACAGTGGGGATAAGGGAAAATTCCCTTTTCCCCACTGTAGTGTGACCTTGGATTGAGAATATTAAAATGGGGGTGTGTGGGGGACACAGCCCCCCTATGTGGGGGCAAGCCCCCCTGCAAAAATGTAAATGTAATGTATTTTTTTAACACACTTTAACGAAAGTGCTTTTTTGGTGAAAGCGCTTTCATTGAAGTGTGTTCGGTGATTATGGATTCGGACTAATGTTAATGAATGTAAGTCTGTATTCGCTAATATGAAGTCAACATTATGAATGGAGATTACAGCACAGTGTGGATCAGGAAATTTACCCTTTTCCTTACTGTAGTGTGATTTTGGAGTTGGTGTATATAATTTGCAGGTGATTTGTGGGCGCAACCCCCCCCCACTGAAAAAACGTAATCCAACATAGATTTTTATGTTTGTGTGTGTCTGTTTGATGTTCGAGTGTCTGGAATTGTAACATAAACCTTATAGACATGGGCACAGATGAAGAATAAGTGTAACTAAAGTGCAGGAGTCACTGGTTACACTTTCACAGCTTTATGGTAATTCTGAATTATTGGAATATCGACCATTGCAGTTTCCATTTTTGACAGTTCACCTCATCAGTATTACCAAATCCGACAAAATGATTCAATGTTATGAGTAAAATACATTTTGCCATTCAACATTATGATAGTAAACCATATATATATATATTTTTTTATGTGTGTGTGTGTGTGTGTGTGTGTGTGTGTGTGTGTGTGTGTGAATCTGAGCAGGCCTACTCACAGAGACAGGCAGACAGGCATAAATTAACAGATAGTGACAACTTTCTTTGTAACAGTACACAAGTGGGGGATTATATTACAAGCCCTATTTTTTACTGCATATAAAATGAAAACACAGATGCTTCATCCTTCTCATTCAAATTGTTTAGTTTAGGTATTAGAATAAAATACAGAAAGCATTTCTTGGCTTCTTTAATGTATAGCGAATCCCTGAGCAAAAAACAGCTTTGCACTTTTTGCTTCTCTAGTATCTCTGACAAAGTATTCTGTAAGGAATCTTTAAAATATGCCAATTCATTACCTTTGCAAAAAAAAAACATGTTCCTAATTATCTCTCTCTTTCAAATTGCACCTTTAGAATTTTCTGTCTACCTGAGGACAAATTATATTTAGTCTGCTTCTATCCGTTTTTGAGTCATGCTCTGACTTTTTCTTTTGCACAGACTTGGTTCAGTTTTATAGATCTCTTCACTAAGGGCTATTTGTCACTGTTTTCTAAATCAACAGCAGAGCCTAACTTATCCTTCTTACCTTTACTTTGTAAATGTGGAGAAAGCCTTCTCATTTCTGAATTTTGTGTTTTTTTTCTGTTTTATTTTTATTGGTTTTACAATTAGGTTACAATTTTAAGACAAGTAACAAAAATATATCATGAATCATGTATACAATGAGGAAAATAGAAATAGAAACATATAATACAATAAAATTAATGACACAAATAAATCATAGCTATTTACATAGGTGTCTAATCAGCATGAGTGGAGAGGTTGTCTTTATGATATAATCAGACCATATCACCCAATAATATTGTCCATTTTCTCCAATGTTTCCATTACAGTTAACCATGTATTGTAGTATGATGTTCTGTTGACCAGCAGTCAAAGTAAGATTCTTAAATTCCTTGAATGAAGGAGAAGATTGCTTTTTCAAATTGATGGTAATAATCTTTTGAGCTATGGTTAGTAAACTCCAAAGAATAATAATCTTTTCTTGGAACACATTTAGGTATAGGGGAGTTAAATAAAACCAATGATTTTGTTAATTTGAAATTGTCATTAAAGATAGTCTGAAAAAAATCATTTATATTATTCCAGTAAGCTTCAAGCTTTTTGCAATTATAAAAGCATGTTCCCAGTTTGCTTTTAACTTTTTTCACATCTCCAACAAACATCTTCAATGGCAAACATTGGCACTACTTTATGAGGGGGTAAAAAACGTCTGTGTAAAAATCTCCACGAGAACAGTTGCCAATGAAGTGACAGTGTAGTGTGTTTCAAAGATATAAAAATAGATTTTTTTCTCATCATCCATTGGGGGATGTCCATTTACTAATGTAAAGTAATTCCAGTAAGATTCTTTGTGATATGTCTTCATTTTTTTTGATAATTCTATAGATGGACAAATATCCATTCCCCTGGAAAGGTTAATTTGTAATAAATATAATATATTCAATAAACTTGGGTATGTCTTGTCTGACTGAGATTTATGTTACTTGTGTCTTATTTATTAAGAATTATCTCAGAGATTGTAGGGTCAGCCACATGTCTTTACTTATAGTTGTCTATAAGATAATTAGTTGAAAGGACCTTACCAAGTTCTATTAATTGATGCCAAAATAATAGATTTCCTTTTTTAAGACTTTCATCTTATTAATTTGAAGAGTTTCAAAATTATTAGAGGTAAAAGCTATAGAAAAATTAAAAACATCCAAGACTTAACAGTAGTGTTAATGTTCACAAAATATTTAAATAAGGATACTGTATGATTTTATATAATGTGATAGAGGTTTAATATTTTTATTTTCTAGGATATATGCTTTTAGGGTCCAATAGAAAATGTTTGGTAAGAAGGATAAATGATCTTGAATATGATTTTGCATAGAATCTAAGCAGATCTGCTCATGTAGTTGTTTCCAAATAGAGGAGTAAGATGGATTAAGCCACATAACAACATTTTTAACAATGGCAGATACTGTGTATGTCTCTGTGTCTGATAGGTTAATTCCCCCATCTTCCCAATTTGTCAAGTGATTATTTAGAGCAATTTGAGGTTTATTTGGATACCATAGAAATGTTAGTATAATTTTATTATATTTTTGAATAATATGTTTAGGTGGAGGAAGTGAAAAGACTTGAATAAGACATAATATTTTGGGAAATATAATTGATTTGATCAAATATAAATTGTCCTCCATTTTAAATAACTATATGTTCCAGTTCAACATCACTGTTTCAATTTTATTTAATACATTATTATAATTGAATAAAAGTGTATCATTTATGTCTTCTATTAAATAAACCCCTAGATAATGGAGTCTACCCTCAGTTACAAAGTATTTAGACATTTTTTATGTTATTATTTTTTTTACAATTTAAAGACAATATTTTTGTTTTATCTTTATTAAAAAGTAAACCAGAGACTCTTTGGAAATTAGACATGGAGTTCAATAATGTTTGTAAGGAGTGATTTGTATTGGATAGAGTCAAAAGTATATCATCTGCAAACAACTGAAGTTTCAAATTTAAAGATTTGGTGATTTGTATACATTGAATATTATCTTCAGATATAATATTATTTGTGAAATGTTCTATCAGTAAGCTGAATAGTGAAGGTGACAATGGACAACCTTGTTTAGTTCCTTTCTTAACTGTAATGGGTCCTGACCTGTGGGAACCCAGTTTAACATATGCTAAAGAGTTTTCATTTAAGGATGTAATTAGATTATTAAAAGTATTAGGAAATTTATATTCTTCTAACAGTAAGAGGAGGTAGCTCTAGTTTACGGAGTCAAAAGCACTGTTAATGTCCAAAGAGACTAAAGTCATCTCTGTGTCTCTGTGTTTAACATGGTCTATAAATGTTATGATTCTTTTAATGCTCTTGTAGGTATTTCTCCCTTTTATGAAACCTGTTTGGTCTTCAGGCACTAATAAGGGGAGAAAATGTTTGATTCTATTTCCACAGACTTCCATAAAATTTTATGTTTTATATATGGGTCTATATGAAGAACAATATTTTTCATCTTTACTGGACTTTATTATTGGGGATATTAGTGAATATTTCCAGAAAAGGGGTATAATTAATTCTTCTTTGGTTGTATTGTATACTTTTAGGAGTAAAAGCAACAGTTGTCCTGACAGTAATCTGTACATTTCAGGTAGAAGACTATCTGGACCAGGGGCCTTATTCATTTTAAGTTTGGTGATTTGAGATTTTAATTCAGTCATAGTGATTGGTTTATTGATAATATTTATTTGCTGCTGGGATAGCTTAACAGAAATGCTTTTATTAAGAAAGGATTTAATCTCATTTGTTGATGGAGGAGAGGGGTTTGAAGAATTAAGAGTATTATAATGGAGTCTAAAGGCTTCTAATATGTTATCAAGATCAGTTACTTTCTTTTTCATGTGTGGGTTGTATATTTCTTTTATTTGTCTAGATTTAATTAACTGTTAATTAACAACTAATTAATTGTTTATTAATTAACTGTTAATTAATTAAGAATTAACTGTTTTAGTTCCAACCCCTGGAAACCAGTATACATTAACAAAAGTGTAAATCTTTCTATTTAATTCCAGGGATACTAAACAAAACATACCAGAAGAATCATGATAAGTCAAAATTATTTTGGGAGAAAGAGTTGAATTTCTAATTAGAAAAGCTACCCCTCTTTTCTTCTGTTTGAACTGAGAGCTTGCTAATACTGTGTAATCATTAAAATTTAAGTCATCATTTGTAAGATGTGTTTCTTGAAGAAATACCAATTGAGGTTTATGTAAATTAAGATACTTAAATAAACTTATCCTTCTGATGTCATTATTAAGACCATTAACGTTGATAGACACTTCATATTATGTGTATGAATGAAAGTTTACATAGAAATTCAAGGTTGGGGCATATGATGAAGTACATGTTAAAGAGGAAAATGTCACATTTTCATATGTCCCTTCATTTCTGTTAGACACCCAGAAAACAAAAGTTAAAGAATTTAAAGATTTAAAACATTGAATATTAAAACCAGTAGTCAACTCTATGAGGTGCATAACCTCATGCCTGTGTGAAAAAAATGACACAGACAATCTCTTTATTCATATCTGCTATATACAAAATAAGTCTCTCTACCTAAAGCTTATGTATGTGTAGAAGATTATGACTTTAGGAAATTAAAAATTCAGCTTTTAATAGAAAATAAATGGTAAATAGATTTCAGATCAAGTCATATAAATAAGTGAACATAATAGTACCTTACATTAATCAAAGTTCAAGCTTAAAACATAAGGAAAGATAATAATGTAGAGAAATGAATCAATTACAAGATTTACTGTATATAATCAAAACATTGATGGAAAATGCAATACTAAAAGTTTTATAAGTTTTAACATTTCAAGTTAATAACTTTCCTCTTATTAATAAACCTTTATATTCAAAATGATAATATAGTTGAGCAGGAAACTCCTTCACAATGATTTCAACACAATAATACAGCAAGAAAATCTTAGCAATTAAAAATAATAAACAGGTTTATATTACTGTATTAATTCTTAGGCTGTCTTCATAACCCGACAGAAAGGAAATTTCATGGAATAACTGATAATTAGAAACCTTAGTAGATCTTTTTTCAGTAAGAAATTAGAGTATATGGGGATTTTAAGTGTCTAGTTAGACCCTTTAATTATCATTTATAAACATACATATGCTTGTATGAGTGTGTGATTGGAATTAATAAGTTGCCATCACCTTACGAAAGAGCTATGCTGTGGTGCTAGAGCATCTGAACTGTAAGCTGAGAAGATGAGGAACTGTAGCTCTACAGAATTATTCAAAGAATAAACCTTACTTAAAATCAAAATAATTCTGTAGTATGGTAGATAAAGTTGAAAAGTTGTAATTCTACATTCTGTAGAGAGATGGTGGAATGCTAAAGAACAGTGATGTGTCAACTCTAAAAAATACAAAGTTTACTTATCAAACATAGTTCTAAAATCAACTACACTGTAAAATATCAAAAGACGGGTTGCTTGCTGTCAATTGCTATCAGTTATAATACAAACATGTAGCTATAAATTGTCAAGTTTGTAACAATTTTTTTCAAACAAAGTGAATTAACCAAATAAAGGAGTAAAACATTAACCATATGAAGGTAATAAGGTGAATGGTATGTATTCAAGCCTAAGAACTTTTCTGCATATATATATATATATATATATATATATATATATATATATATATATATATATATATATATATATATATAGGGTCTATGTTAAATGTTCGAACATCCAAAATGTTGAACATTACATGGTCGAGGCCAAATTTTCGATATTTGGATGTTCAAGCATCAAAGAAAAAAAATAAAAACAGAAAAAAACACTTTAACAGTGTAGGCAGCGGGGCAAGCCCCTCTGCACCCCCCACATGGGGGCTGTGCCCCACACACCACCCCTACTTAAATATACCAACTCTGAGACTGCACTTCAGTGCAGAAAAGGGAAATTCTCCCTATCTGCACCATACAGTGCCATTGAAAGTCTATGTTCAAGTACTCAAAATTTCGAACGTTTGGTCTCGACCATGTAACGTTCGAAATTTTGAGCGTTCGAAGATTTGACAGGTACCGTATATATATATATATATATATATATATATATATATATATATATATATATATATATATATATATATATGGGTTCCCTTTATAATTTTGAAATACTGAAATCCCAACTTTCAGTATTTCAAAATTATAATACCGAAGCCTTAAAATTCCGAAACACCAGAAGTGCGAAATTCAAAATAACAAAGTTCGGAGCTTCTGGTGTTGTGGTCTGTGAATGCATAGGTGTAAGTGCAGGTAAGTACATATGAGTGTGTTGGTTAGGGGCTTTATTGTATGTTAGTGTGTGTTTTGGCTGTGATGTGTGTGTGCAAGAGGTTGTGAAATTGTGTGTGAGTTACCTTTGTGTGTGTGATTATGTGATCTCGGAGTTAGTATATATAAGTAGGGGGGTTGTCTGTAGTGTAGGATTGTTTGTTTGATTGTGGGGGGAGGTTGTGTGTATGTGTATGTGTGTGGTGTATTTGCACTGTAGGTTTGCGATTTTAAATTTCGCTGTTATTCAGCTATAGTATTTCGGGATTCTATATTGAAACCGTATATATATATATATATATATATATATATATATATATATATATATATATATATATATATATATTAATCACAGAAGAATTACAACATACTCATGGGTTGACGCATCTCTGGCAAAACAGTATCCTGGCAGATCAATGACCTAAGAATCACATATAAGTCAGGAACTGAGATGATGCTGAATGAAAACCCCATTAAAACAACCTAGACAGAATAGTCACTTTTCAAATTCTGATAAAATCTTCAAGGATTAATGTATATGCAGCAAAATAGCCTGCTTCTGTAATCTGTTGACAGTATTGCTGTGTGAAAAAAAACACAATCTTGGAAAATATTTAGGTTGATTAACACAAACTAAATGTTCCCGGATTGTAACTGTAAAGCATGAGTCAACCTAAACAATCCAGATGACCCGAAAGACAACATTTCATTGACTGCCCTTCAACCAGGCAAATCCATCACCAGTGTCGGTACATAATAATATGAATCAGTTGTAGAAAGATTTGTTATAGAAATAAAGTATCTCTACAATGTTGACTTCCATCCATCTACTCCCAAAGATACTTTAAGTAACGCTGCTTTAGATGAGCCCCTTGTCCCTGTACTCAGTCTCACACACACAACTTAATGCATTTTACAGGTTTCAAGCACTCCATTTTCTTCTACTGTCCCAAAAAATGCACCCTCATTACCATAAGTAAATGATTGCAGCAGATATTCTCTTGGTAGAATACTAGAAGAAATCCTGTGCAATCAAATAATATTATATTTAAATTCATTTAATCTATTGTCGGACAAGTAACATGGGCTTTACGCAGTCAGTTGGGTAATGTTAACTGAACAAAGAATATGTGCCATTAAAGGTATTATTGAGGTGCTGTGAACCGTTCATTAGGTTAATTATATGTAGTGAAGAATGGCGTGGAAAGTCATTTTGCATTCAGACACCAAACACAGATTTATAGATTTTAAGACAATCAAGAGTCTTTTAGATTTGTAACTCCTGGTAAAACCTCAAGCACATCATGGCAAGCTCATTAGAGATCTCCAGTGGTTATCAATTACAAACAGTGCTTCTTGTCTGCTAAATTGTCACCTCTTTTAACTCTTAAAACTTAGTTACAGCCCACCACTAAGTATAAAATTACCATTCAGTGAACAATTTTACTGTCTAAGAAGCAGTTAAGAGAATGATATTATACTTGTCAGACTACCCTTCTAAAGATTAATTGCAGATAAACATAAATATTGCTGATACTTTGCATCTCTATCATATGCATGCATTTCTATATTCAGAAATATGTCTATTAAAATGTATTTCAGTGCCAAAATATGTAATTAAAAGCATCAATGAGCTGGCACACATTATCAGGCTGAAGGCATGGTTAGGGCAGGATTTGCTGCTAGGTATCTTAAAAGATATCACTCTAGTAGTATATTAAATACGTTAGTTTCAAACAAGCAAAGATCTTTCTTTTTCTTCTTTTTTTATAAACAAAACATTGCTGTCAGTTCAACTTCACTTACCTGACATCCCAGAGGAGAGACAAACAGGCTATTGCTTTCTATCCCAGCTATAAAGGACAAGAAATTGACGAAGTAAAAGGCCTGGACAAGTTTGCGACCTCAGCAATGACATCACTAGTGAAGCAACTGATCGGGGCGTCAGGAATAGGTTATAATATCCTAAACAAAGTGATGGGACTTGCACAACAGTACCAAGCCAACTCACGGGCTTGGCTGGAACAGAAAACAGCAGAAAACCAAAAAAGAGAAGAAATATCGTAAGTCTCAAGCTGGTAGGGAGTGGAAAATGATAAGAAAGCATCCGCAATCCTGAAACGCTAGGGAAAACACAGAACAAAGAGAAAACATAAATGGGAACAAGGCACAAATAGTCAAAGTTGCAGGGAAACATATTCCAACACAGACAAGTCCACAAAAAAAACACATCAAAGCACACCCCATGCCTAAGAACAAACTTCTACCATCAAGTTTGTGGACAATCAAGAGAAACACATAAACTCAAGAACAAGGAACAAAAGTAAAACCACTCGCTGGCAACATCTGATCAGAGACATAATTAAACAGGCAAAATCATGCAGAGAGACAGAACCAAAAGCCCCATCCCAATCACTACTCATATAGAGAAAGACAATAAAAGAACAGGAGTCTGTGGGTCTAAACACATCCAAATAAGCAACACCCCTGTATTTAAATATCATGCAGGCTATTTTCACTACTCATATAGAGAAAGACAATAAAAGATCAGGAATCTGAGGGTCTAAACACATCCAAATAAGCAACAGCCCCTATATTTAAATATCATGCAGGCTATTTCTATTTATTATCCCTATTAATAAATTGATTAAGGATAACACAAGAAGCCAAAGAGTAAGCAACACTGAACCAGTACCAATGTCAGTAACATGCTCCAGAATCACATCCTGCATAAAAATACTACCCCCAGTAGTGAAAAGAGGAAATCATATGTAGAATTTGAGATGCTAAATAATATATTTGAAATACATTGTAATGGAAGTTTTAAGCATTAACCAAGTAAATGAATATAGACAACAATAAAGAAGAAAATACCTGTAATAAATGAAGATTATTAAGGTGAAAATTATTCTTTTTGACTCCTTTTCTTTCTTTTTTAATATTGAAATAGTGACATGATGACAGAGTAAATGTAGAGAAATTAATGCATTTATTTGTCCTTCATTTTTTTCTTCTGTTCAGTGACTTCTCATACATTTTTTCAGCATATCTTTTAGGAGTACTATTAGTCCAGTCCATAGCTTCCACTTGGTCAACTGTATTGTTGTTAAATAGGAATTTTGTTGCAGTGTCCAATGAGTCAAAAATTTTGATGCCCTCAGGAAGGAAGATTTTCCATCTGGTTGGAAACAGTAAATGTGTTTTAAGTTGTTTCTTCTTTAATGCTTTTATAATGGGATAAAATTCTCTTCTCTTTGAGACCACAGCCGAGGAATAATTGTTGTCAAATCTAATAACTAAACCTTCATATTTAATTGGAGAGTTTGTCCAGGCAGTTTTTAGAATTATTTCTTTATCTTGACTGGAAATCATCTTCACAATAATGGATCTTGGTCTAGATTTTGTTGAAGTGGATGTTTCTGTTGTGGCTATGGATCTGTGGGCTTGTTTGATGCCAAAGGAGAGTGATTCAGGTAGTTTAAGTGTAGATGGTATCCAGGATGTAAGAAAGTTGATAAGGTTATCTCCTTCTGCTTTCTCTGAAAGTCCACAGACACAAGGGTTGTTCCTCCTGAACCTATTTTTGAGATCATCCAGTTTGTCTAATAAATAGGTGTTTTGTTTTAATAAAAATGTTGTTCTTCCTCACCCGGCCTAATTTCCATGTCATTAAGGTATTGTTCCATTACTGAAATTTGAGACTTATGTAATTGTTCAAGTTGTTTAGAGCTTTTGTCTGTAAAAGAATCCAGCTTGTTGTCATTTTTATCTATTTTCAGTGATAAGTCCTGCATATTTTACACTAAAGAGTTTAATTTCTTTTTAAGAGAAAAATCTTGAGGTGAGGTTTTCATATGACTCATTCTGAAGAGCTGAGAGAAGTTTTCTTGTCCAGTTGAATATGACAGGATTTTTTTGAGTTCTGATAATAAAACATTCTCCAGTAAGGTTCCTGGTAGTTTAGCAGTAGAATGATGTTAAAATAATCAGCCAAAAATCATTTATGATACAAAATTCCTGTCAGAAATAGATTTCAGGTCAGAGAGCTGAAGACGTAAGCTGCTACCAGGTCACCATCTTGGCCACGCCCCCTGACTTTTGTGGTTTTGACACTTATTCTTCACCATCAGTTGGCCTAGATAGCATGCAACTCTTTTTTTATAGGTCCACCAGAAAATATTTCTCCTTATATGGTATATCTTACTGCTGACTAACAAAATGAAGCTAAAACAGTTACATTTTACAGACCAAAGATGCTTTTGATGAAAGACTTTAACATGCAAATTGTAACCAATATAACCTCTTTTGAGACTACCTAACTATGATGGTACCATCGTGTTAGGTAGTCTCAAAATACTTTCACTGGAAGCCTGTTCATCTAATAGGCTCCACCAGTTGGTCTTTGATGAATTTGCATAATCAAAGAAAACTTCTCTCCCACTTCAAGGCCCATATCCTTTCTTCAGTTTCAGTCCTCTTGACAGAATTGAGGTAAGATTCTTCCTTTCATTGGTATGTTACTTTTCTTCTGAGACTGCACCAATGGCATCTTCATGCAATGTCTGTTTTTCGGAAGGTGGAACCATAACTATCATTTTTATTGAGACATTCTTTTTTTTTTTAAACAAGAAACACCTTTATTAAATTATCTTCTACGGCATAGGCAGTCTTACATTTATATAAATGAAAATAAAGCATACTGACACAATCTCATTTGCAAACATTATACATTACAAACCATGCCGACACAGCTGTAGCTGCAAACATTATACATCACTATCCCATGCATTCCTGTGGGCTTTCCTGTAGATTGGTTATATATTACCATTGTTATCTCATCTCTTATCCTAACTTTTAGTAATTGAACCTCCTCTACCTCTAACATTGGCATATTTAATTCTTCCATAAACATTTTCATTTGTACCTTTTCTTGATTTCCATATTTCTCTGCTTTATACAGACTTTCATAGAATTGCCAAAATATTTCTAATACTTCTACAGGATCCCTTATCTTCCTTGTTATAGGCTTCATAAGCTTGGTGACTGCTCTTTCTGCTTTCTGTTGCCTGAGTTGTTGTGCTAAAAGTCTTTGTGCTCTAGAGTTATTATCAAAAAACAGTTGCTTAATAGTAATCTTTCTAAACTCATGCATATTTTCAAGGTAATCCCTTATTTTCTGTTTAGCATTTTGCACACAGATGTCCCACTCACTAGGCTGAATAAGGAGAAGGTAACAGTCAGCTGTCTATCAGGTGCCAGAATCTGATACATAACACATACACTCAGGTCACTCCACAACAAGTACAGGTATGACTCTGTCATTGCCCATGTGGGTGTGAATGACCTGAGATGCACCTCCCTGGACTACATGAAAAGAGAGAGGGTGGAGCTCTTGGATTATGTGGCCCAGGCAGGTATGACAATAGCCCTGAGCAGTATCCTACCATCACCCAGAATGATACCACAGTACAAACAAAAAAATGATTGACTTTAACAATTGGCTAAGTTTCTGGTGTCATTCTAATGGGATCCAGCATCTGTCTGCTTGGGATGACATGACTGACAGACCTCGATGCTTTGCCAGAGATGGCCAGCATCTGTCACCCCTGGGTTTCCAGGTACTGGCTAAGGATCTAGCCACCCCTATAGTGCCTTTTTTAGGTGGTGTTCCAAAGACCATATTACCACCATAACAGCTATAAATAAATGCTGCTCAATGCTAGAAGTCTAAATCTTAAGATGCACCTTGCTCAAAGCACTCCTCAAAATGGACAACATCGACATTTGTGCTGTACCGAAGACCTGGATTAAAGCGGCAGAAAGCACCCCTGCACTACCAGGCTATAACTCATTCCACATCTTTCTGTCCTGAAACATGAACTGCTCCAAAAGTGGTGGTGTCCCCATATTCACAAAGGATATGCACACCTCCAGACTAGTAGCTCAGCATAACACATCTGAGATACTTCAGGTACAATGAACATTGGGTAAGGCGGCGATCAAGGTCATACCCTGCTATAGGTCCCCAACCATGTCCGTAGACTCTCACTCCACGTTCCTAAGCACCCTGGAATCTATCAAGGTCCAACCCAACACTCTCTTACTAGGAGACTTCAACTTCCCCTCCATGAATTGGGGAAAACTACTCAAGCACCAATACATTCATCAATTCCAGTGCCCTGGGCCAGCTCATTCTGACCCCCACTAGAGGAAGCAACATCATTGACCTGGTTATTACTAACATGGGTGAGCATTGCTCTACACCCATAGTCAATCCCTCCCTGGTCAGATCTGACCATAAACTAATCAACATGGAAATCCACATCTCACCCACAACCCCCTCAAAGGTAAACACCTTGAAAAACTTCTCCAAAGCTGACTTTGGGCTCCTAAAAACAGAGGTGGCTAACTTCATGGCACCCATGCCAATGGAAAATAGCTGCATGACTGCTGAGTCATACACCAATGCACTGCACGAACATGTACATAAATGCGTGGAACTAGCCATACCCAACAGAACCAAGCTGCTCTCATCCAAAAAAAGGAAGCCAATCTGGTGGTCCCCTACCATTAATAAACTCTACAGAAGGAAGAAACCTTTGCAGAAAAAGGTGAAGTCCCAAGAATGGAAAAAACTCCCTTATTAGCCTCAACAAATGTTGAGATCCCTCATCAAATCCTCTAAAGCCAGCTATGAAGGCAGAATTGCGGCAGACACTAAAAACAATCACAAAGCCTTCTATAGTATCAAGAACCTCCACGGCAAAACCCAGATTTGCTCTGAGTTACTGCACAATGGTACCTCCTATACTGAGCCAACAGATATTGCTAACATACTGGCCAACAGATTAAGTGCCAACTTTACCCCTCTCTTCCCCCTAAAGGACCAATCACAATCCCAGAAGAATGCCAGGCACCCAGCATTACTGCAGCACAGGTTAAAGCTGCATTGTCCAAGGTCAATAATACAGCTTCCATGGGACCTGATAATAGCCCTGGCTGTGTTCTACATAAACTACAAAGCAAACTGGCACTACATCTGTGTGCCCTATTCAGTCACAGCCTCACCTCAGGCTTTGTCCCTACCAAATGGCACACTGCTACAGTCATCCATCTCCATAAAGGGGGAGCAACTATAGAACCTGTGAATTATCTCCCCATTAGCCTGATGAGTCTGACATGTAAGGCTATGGAGCACATCATCATGGACCTGATTAACAAAGATACAGGAAATTTCCAAACTCTAGACCCCATGCAATTTGGCTTTGTAAAAGAGAGCTCATGCCTGCTCAACCTGGTTGACTTCTTTGAGTCAGTCACCAGGGCTCTGGATGAAGATAAGGCAGTGCATTCAGCCTACCTCGATCTGGCCAAGGCCTTTGATACCATTCCTTACTCAGGAATTATTGATAAACTCACCAAACTAGGCATCAACCCCTATATCACTAGGTGGGTTGCAAATTGGCTTACAGAGAACACAGTGTGAAAGTATCGGACTCCAAGTCAGACTGCTGACTAGTCACAAGTGGAGTCCCACAGGGATCAGTCCTGGGTCCTCTCCTGTTCGTCATCTACTTCTCAGAAGTCCAGGCCAACATAAAGGGACTCTGGCTGACTAAGTTGGAAGACAACTGCAAGCTCAGAGCCATTATTAATTCCCCAAGTGATGCAAACATCCTACAGAAAGGCCTCACTGAGACCAATGACTGGTGTCAAAACCATGGCCTTAAGCTTAACGCCAAAAAACTGTGTCATCATCCCCTTTGGTAAAAACTCAGTTCCCACTAATTACCACATCGATGGTAGCCCAATGAACACTGAAGGCATTATAAGAGATCTGGGGATGCAGGTTGACAGCAACCTCTCCTTCAACCACCACATTGCCACTGTGGTCAGAAAGTCTTTCTTTGTGGCACATCTCATTACCAAGGCTTTTGCATCCAGGAAGAAAGAGGTGATCATCTCTCTCTACTCTTCCCTCATTAGATCAGTCATTGAGTATAATGTCCCATTTGGCATGTACCTCACTAGACACCTGCAATAGCTGGAGAGGCCACAGAAGTACCTCACGAAGAGGATCCTAGGCATTAAACATATGTCCTACATGGACAGACGTAAAAGCCTCCAGC
The DNA here is from genome assembly GCF_019279795.1 of Protopterus annectens. Taxonomy (NCBI): domain Eukaryota; kingdom Metazoa; phylum Chordata; order Ceratodontiformes; family Protopteridae; genus Protopterus; species Protopterus annectens. The sequence continues at coordinate 1,074,019,675 of NC_056737.1, forward strand.
TATTCTCTGTCTCATATCGCCTACTTAGAGGTGATCTCTGCTTGCCTTACAAAGCCATGTCTGACCCAGCTCTGTTAGAAATGCTACATCTAATGAAATTTCAGTCCCTCTGCACAACACACTCCAGAGACCTCAACCTCATTACAACAATCAACAGAACATGCTGGAGGGACAGGTTCCTCACCCAGAGACTGCATATGCTCTGGAATAGACTTTCCATACATGTCAAGCAGAGCACCTCACTGTCCCTCTTCAAGAGAAATCTTGATGAGTGGATGAGTAATAGAAAGTTCACCCCAAGGATCACTCCAGTGGCTCTACTTGATAGAGGCACTGGGAACTAACATCAGCCGGCATGATTCCAGGACACTTATATGGACTAGGCTTGTAAAGGCTCCAGGGCTCTTAGCCTAGTACACACCTATGAACCTATGAGCCTATGAATAATTTCCACTACCCATTCATTAAATTCCTGTCTTTCCAACAGATATGTGGGAAAGTACCAGTGTCTGATTTTTATTTCATTACCCTGTGTTTTTATTTTAGTTATTATTGGTGCATGATCTGAAACAGTTATTGGGTGCATATCAAGACCTTCAGTTAAATGCACATGTTCCTGTGAAGTGTAAATTCTGTCTAGCCCAGCCCAGTTTTCATATCTTGGGAGATAATATGTAAATTCACTCTGAACTCCTAGTACTGAATCAGTATCTTTCTTGCCAAATATTTTCATACATTTCTTTAAAAATCTACCCTCCTTTGTTATATTTTTTTCCTTCTGGGCCCTCAAACACATCTTCATTAGTGCAAGTCAAATTCCAGTCCTTACCTATCAGTAATATTCCTTGCTGAAAGCTGATTATTTTCTTAAGCTCCGTTATAGCAGTTTTCAATGTAATATAATTACATGCCAGTGTAATCCTCCCCCCTTGCTAGTAGACCCTTAGTACTACAAATCTACCATTATTGTCTTTTTTATACTCTTCTATTACTATTGTAGCTCCTCTTGCAATTAATATAAGTACTGCTCTCTTCCTTTGCCCCAGGTTTTCCACTAAATAACCATCCTAAAAACCTTTCTTTATCAAATTCACATGTTCAGTTATTTCTAAGTGTGTCTCCTGAAGCATAACTCTTTGCACTCTACATTTTAATATAGTTCACTACTCTTTCCTTTTTGTATTTATCTGTGAGACCATTAGCATTTAAAGACATTACAGAAAGCATCATATTCTTGAGCGATTATTATTTCCACCTTTCATGCATAACAGCTTTTATTGTTAAATGTCTAATTTTAGCCTTTGTGTTGCATATAATGTTTGGCAGGTTAATCTTTTATACAGTTGTTTCTTGTCGTCTCCATCTGAGTCTATGTCACATCTTACAGAACTTTTTGTTTTATTGAAAATCCTCAACAAAAATATAAACACAGACTCACCTAATACCCCCTAAAACTTATTAACTTAATAATAACACACACAACTATGTATATCTTCAAATATTGATGTTTTACCCTCCTAATAGGAACAACTGCTCCAAACTGACAGCCAGACACACAAACTTGAGCTAACCTAAAAGAGAGGTTATCCATGCAATTAATATAAGTACTGCTCGCTTCCTTTGACCCATGTTTTCTGCTAAATAACCATCCTAAAAACCTTTCTTTATCAAATTCACATGTTCAGTTATTTCTAAGTGTGTCTTCGGAAGCATAACTCTTTGCACTCTACATTTTTAATATAGTTCACTACTCTTTCTTTTTTGTATTTATCTGTGAGACCATTAGCATTTAAAGACATTACAGAAAGCATCATATTATTGAGCGATTATTATTTCCACCTTTCATGTATAACAGATTTTATTGTTAAAAGTCTAATTTCAGCCTTTGTGTTGCATGTAATGTTTGGCAGGTTAATCCTTTATACAGTTGTTTGTTGTCATCTCCATCTGAGTCTATGTAACATCTTACAGAACTTTTTGTTTTATTGAAAATCCTCAACAAAAATATACACACACACTCACCTAATACCCCCTAAAACCTATTAACTTAATAATAACACACACAACTATGTATATCTTCAAATATTGATGTTTTACCCTCCTAATAAGAACAACTGCTCCAAACTGACAGCCAGACATACAGACTCGAGCTAACCTAAAAGAGAGGTTATCCATGGTAAGACACATGATATATCCTGTGGTTCTATTCAGTGCTGTCTGGTTTTGTCTTATCTTTATTGCTCTCTCAGCTGGGAAAACACTTGAATGCTTTCAGAAAACATTTTCTCCAAGCCATTTCTCTTTATGAGATTGTCTGCTAGAGACATGAGAACCAGACACATTTTTTAATACTAGAAAAAAGCCTTATAATATTCAATATTCTTTTTCATGTACTTGCTTTCTCTTAAAACGTGTTACTAGTTTAAGCTAATGGCCTCAATACAGTCATTCTCCTATGCAAGAATGAGAAAAAGCACTCTCATTTTACATTTGTCATGCTCTTTTAACCAGATCTTTTTTTTTTACATTGCAGTGCCTACATTTCTTAAAGCTAAACAAGGAAAAAGAGAGAAGAAGAAGGGAGAAAGAAACAAAAAGAAAAAAAAACGAGCACATGTTACATTAGCATCCCCATTACACTTAAAAATAACTGAAAAAACTTTACTTCATAACATGCAAAGAAAATCATGTACTATTTAAATAGTACTTTTAAGAAAAAATTGTTTTACTTAGAGTTAACTTTCTCCCTTCTCCTCCCCTTTCCTGAGTATTTTTCTGAACACTGATGACTTGAAATAGGACATATGCTTTAGAGTCTCATACAAGTTTAACAACATCCAAAAAAGTCCAATATTTCCAGATTTCCTTGTTCTGTCATGTTTCACAAATACAATTATTGCTTTTGTAATCCCACATTTGTCAATTTCCCAGTTACTTATTTTATTGTTCTAACATTAATGACATGAAGTAGGATATATGTTCCCTCTTTCAAACATTTTCCATTGAAACAGTGGAAAAGGTTTAACTGGCAGTCTCTCTCTGGTCTGTATTACCAGAAGAACAAGAAGCAGAATCTCCTTATGTTTCACAGCTCACTTTTTGTTGGACAGACTTCTGTATTTCTTCCTTAGCATGTACTTCTTCAAAAAATGATTTTGTTCCTCCAGGGAAAAATATTTTTGAAGATAGCTGGGTACAGCAGTTTGAATCTCATGCCTGCTTCTCTACATTCCCTGAATAATGGGATAAATTACCTCCTCTTCTACCTGGAGTACGAGTAGTCATTCTCCACAAACACTCTGCTGTCTCCCACTTTTAGTATTTTGCCTTCTGCCACAGTTTTTTCAGAATCAACTCCTCCTGCTGGTAAGATTGCATCTTTACTATTAAAGATCTAGGTTGTTTTCTCATAGCTAGGTTTGGAGCATGCACAGAATATGGAGTCTATATTATATCCTCGAAAGCTGTAAACAGCGAACGCTATCTACAGCAAAAATGCCATTCAGTGAATTCGCTATACCCCCTGCTAAGTATATATACCAACTCCGAGATCACACTACAGTGAGGGAAGGGCAAATTTTCCGATCTTCACTCTAGTGCGATCCCACTATTTATACTTCTCTGCATGGCATTTTCACTGTAGATAGCATTTGCTGTTTACAACTTTTGAGGATATAATATAGACCCCACAATGTGCCCTTTCAATTAACAATGCCTGTTGTGCAATACTAGTACTGTTGTTTATTTGTGCCTTTATAAAATTAATACAGTTTGTTCCTTACAGCATTTTGTGTACAGCAAAAAAAATCTCAGGTTTTCCCTATATAGTCTGTGCACTAATTCTATTATTTTTTGAAACAGCTCTTCTTGTGCAGTCTCATATTCAGCCAGCCTTTTCTTCATTTCAACCTCTGAGTTTTGCAGTTTTATCACCTCATCTGAATATCTGTCTAAAGCTCTTTTTTCCATCCTTTTATTGTTTGAGTTGATATACTTCATCAGTGTTTCATTTATTTTAATCAGGTCTGTGTGCAGTTGTCTTATAATTTCCTGTAAGTTACTGGCCGTCATGTCTGGAGCTTGTACTGCTTTTAGCTGAACAGCTACAGTACTTTTCCCTGGCAGTTTTTTTGTCGCCTTTTGTAGCTAATTTTCCTTCAGCTCCTCTGTATTTCTTTTTTTCTGGCATCCAGGCAGTGCACTTACTAGCCTGTTACTAAAATTTACACAGAAATCTAGGTCCACTTACTTTCTCCAATAACTGTATGTGTTCACACTGGAAGAGCTAGAATTAAGTTGTTACTCAATGTGCAGCCATCTTGGAAGTCCATTTACTGAGCTGTTTCTTGTCCATTTTGCTTTTAAAATCTGTAAATCTGAGGAAGCATACAGCAATTTTCAAAAAGTCAGCTCTGCACACTGTTGAAGATTTGGGTTCCAACATTGTGTATATGAGGTTTTCAGTCATGCACTCAAGTTTTTACTATCATATGAGGTTGTCAGTCATGCACTCAGGTTTTCATTGTCAGACAAAATATAAAAGGATGCATCAGTCCTGTATTTAGCTTGGAGCTTTGCAATAGACACCCATCTATTTTTTTTTATATTTTTTCACGCTGCCTACTTCAGACACCAGGACATGGGCTTATTAGTTCTGCTTTCAGTTAAAGACTCTGGTTTGGATACTGGACATATGTTGTGTTTGCTGTGAACACAGTGAAAACATTTGGTTCATATACTGCTCATATGGGTTTATCAGTTCTACACTTAATTAACTATTCTTATGTAGGCAATTTGATATTTATTTTATTTTTATTTTATCCTGTGTTAACGGGATTAGTTTCACTAGGCTAGTAGAGTCCTTACAAGAGAGACCTGAGGTTGTATTTATACTATAAGGGAACATTTGGTCAGGGCATCTGGGAACTTTTCCTACTCTTTGGAGCTTCTAGATGGTGTCAGAGAGCTCCAACAGTAGCAAGGGGTTTGCAATTGACATAATGGTTATGTTTACCTTACAAACACAAGGTACAGGGTGTGATTCTGTCCTTTGAAGGGAAACTGATTAAACTTAAAATGACCTGCAAGGGCAGCCGGCATACTGCTTGCTTACGAACCTATCAGGAAGAGGCGTAAGTGAAGCAGCAGCAGCATGGAGGAGGAGAGAAAAGCTATGGAGAGTTTAGACATGGCGAATGAGAATTTGGAGAAAATTTTATGCGATAAGTAAAAATAATATAAAATATGCAGCGACAGCAGGCAAAAATAGAAAGCAGCAATAAACTGTAAGTAAACCTATTTTTAAAAAGAAGAGAAGACCAATTATATGAATAAGAATAAAATATGACACAGTAGTAGACAAATACTATGTATGGGATGGTTTGGTACCTTTTTCTGGGGTTTAAGGTTCAAGAAATTGGGCCTTTTATACATATTGGGACAGAAACTTTTTGTCACTTAACATTTGAAACTGAGGGACTGGTGATGAAGATTCTAGAACTGTGTAAGAAAAATAAGAACATTTTTCCATGGAACAATTATTTGTTTTCAGGTAGTAACTTAAATACTAAAAATGTTATTCTGCAGGTTAGATCTGATGAACTGTAAGAAGAGGATGTTAAAAAATGCATGCAGGGTTTGTGCAAAATGGGTCTATATCATTTTGTCGAAAACACAAGCCATTGAATCCCTATTTATCAAACTCAATCAATCAAAGCTAAATTCAGCCAATGATCACTTCCACAAATTTTTTTCACAGGGAAACTAACAAGTTGGCCATCATTGGGAATTTGCCCTTTTCCCCACTGTAGTGCGATCTCATTGTTGGAATATTTAGTTATGGGGGTTTGTTTTTAAATTATGCGGTTCTTGTGATGGTCACTAGGTTGGACCACTAGTTAGTTTCCTGGGGGGAAAATTTGCAGAAGTGATCATTTGATGAATTTAGCTGTTGGCTTATTGATTCTGATAAACAGAGATACAGTGGTTTGTGTTTTTGACTAAATGATATAGACCCATGCGAAACTGTTGATAACATTATGAAAGTTTGATATTAGAGAAACTTATGGAATGGAGGATGGAGGGTAGAAGCTGTTATGAAACGTGGAAAACATGGTAGAATACTTGCCAAGTGTTATTTTTGTGGCTGGTCATAGAGGGACACTAAGATATGCTGGGCAGCCTAAATCATGTTTCTTTTGTGGGTATTTCTCATTTAATATACATCAAAAAGGTATGTGCCTGAATGCAGCTTATATAAAAAAAAAAAAAGGGACACTTTTAGGATTGTCAGGGGCAAACAGTGAATAATGAAAAAGAAGGGGAAATTAAAGAAAACATAGACACGGCAAGACAGCAAGAGACTTTGGGAAAGAGTGAACTAGGTGAAGAAGAAACTGTAGGAGAAGAAAAATATGGAGGGGATAATGAGAAGAGAGAGAGAGAGAACATACAGGAAGAGAGGTCAGGAGAAGGCACTGACACTAATAATTGTTTTGAAGTACTAGCCAGTGAAAAATCTGATTCTCAGAATCAAGGATTATTACGTAGATAAATACAGGAAAAATGTTCAGTTGGGGAAAGGGTAAAAAATAAGGAAACAAAAATGTAAATATATTTCTCCTAAACTTAAAAAGAAGGAAAGGCAACAATTTTAGTGTACTTTCAGTGAATGTAAAAAGGACAAGGATACTGGAATGGTGTGCTGAATGTGCAGTGGATGTTATTCTGTATAGGATGTAAGATTCCTGACAAATGAAGAAAGACTGCATACAGAAAAATTATGGGGTGGAAATATAATATGGAGCTTAGGAAGTGAAAGTTCTTCTGGAGTGGCTGGGCTGTGTAAAAAAGATGTAACATTAGTAAGGATGGAAAGGTTAAGTGTTGTGGATGTAAAGTGGAGAGAATATATTGTAGAATTATTGTATTATATGTATATATAACTAGCAAAGAAAGAGAGAATCTGATTCATCAAATATTAGAGTATGTGGTGATGAACATGAAAATTATGAGAATCTGATTCATCAAATATTAGAATATGTGGTGATGAACATGAAAATGATAAACTGCAGGAGACTTTAATTATAATTTAAGGGAAAGTGTAAAAGGAAAGGGAAAGATATAAATAAACAAATACAGGAAGTTATAAAATGTGGTAAATTGGCGATGTGGAACAAAAGTCAATGGACTTATAGAAAGGAAGAGGTTCTTGGATCTGAAACTGATTATTTTGTGTTATTGCGGGGCTTGGGGGTAGCAGATAGTGATACAGTTATGATGGGTTTTAAGACCATTTAGCAATAAGGATGGAATATATTAAAATAGGAAAGGGAATAAAAATAATAAATTAAAAATTATGGGATAAAATTATAGAGTGGGAAGTATTGCAATTATGGAAGGCTCATATAACTATAAAGGAGTTCTTTAAAAACTGGTCTGAATGGTGGATTGAATTTAAAATGAAGTCTAGGAAGTATTTTTTCAATGACAGGATGATGTAAGAAAGGAAGATAAATTGAAGTCTGGAAAAATGTATAGAATGCATTAGAGAATTTAGAGAACAATACAAGAGAGTATTAGGATATGGAAAAAGAAATATATAAAAGAAATCTCGAAAACAATATGACATTACTACTTAAGCAAAGATATTAGTTACAAGGGAGAAGGGAAGAGGTATCTGCATATTTGGGTAAAACAGTAAAGGGGGATATTAGCAAAGTGTGGGCAGCGAAAAACGTAAAAGCAGAGGTAGAAAGAACACAAGGGCAAATTATAAGTATTGTAGTGCAGCATGTGAAAAACGTGTATATGAGTATTAAGATGGCAAACATGAGACAATGGAGAGTAACAAAGATCCAGAATGAGTTAAGGAAGAGTTTGAAAAAAGTGAAAAAGAAATTACTGTCAGTGAATTGGATGAAGTACTTAGGAAAGTATACGTTGATTCAGTATCAGACCCAAATGGTATCGGGTATGGAATGTATTTTGTAAATGTACTGAATAAATGGTAGAAGGAAGGGTTTGTTTATGGAGTGTTATATTGTGTGTGTAGTGGGATATTAAAATTTATGAAGAAAAAAGATGAGAAGAATGAAGCAAAAAAATTGGAGACCCATCACGCTAAATAACACAGATTATGATTTTTTTATGTGAATAATATAGAGGAGAAGGGCAGAAGGATCAGGGATATTATGGAAGAAAGCTTATGTGGTATAAAAGGGAAGGGAGATCATGAATTGCTATTGGTTATGAGAGTAATTGGGGAAGTTGGCATAATGGTTAGGGTGTTTACCTTACAGACACAAGGAGCAGGGTTTGATTCTCATATGGGGTTAACTGGCTAGGCTTAAAATGGCCCATAGGGACATTTAACCTAGTACTAATATATGGATCTATGAATCTATAAAATAGAGGATGCAAAGTTTATGGTAGGTGATATTAGTAAGATATTTAGTACAGCAGGACATGATGCTTTGTGGGATAATATGGAGAAGTATGGAACAGGTAATAGAATTTGGAGAGTGGGTATGTCAGCATATCAAGATAATAGAGTGAGAATGTTAGTGAATGGATTGCCGAGGAAGAAATATGCATGAAGTGTGGTATAAGACAAGGATGTCCCATGAATGGGATATTGTTTGTACCGGTAGTGAATGCAACAGTGAGGGAAGTAGCTTATAAAATGAAATATGTTAGATATGTGATGCATACGAAACAAAGTAGTGATTCCAGTAGGTTTGACATATGCAGATTATATAGTTGTAGTTGCTTAGAACAAAATATAGATGAGGAAAGTATGGGTTTGTCTGAATGGATGTTTAAAGGAAATGGGAATTACCTTAAATAAAAGATAAAAGTAAGGGTTTGGGTGACGTTGTGAAAACTGATGGTGTGTATTTTTCAAAGAATAAAGCATCTTTTCTAGGAATTAAATTTGGGAAAAATTATATAGTTATGATATAATATGAGGGTTTGCTAAAAGAAGTGAAAGAAACACATAATCCTTTAAAATAAACTGCAAGGCACATAAACATGCAGGATACAGCTGGCATGCTTGGCTACCCTTATAAAGGCTCCAGTGGTTATTAGTCTTGTAAACGCCTATGAACCTATGAACCTAATGTCTTCGGTGGATGACATATGCATTCAGGAAAAAGGTTTATCTGGTGAATTCAATATTAATGGAAAATAGCATATTTGTCAAATGTTTATATGATTCAGTTAAATATGAAAAGGAAATTGTGCAATTGGTGCTTTCTTTCAAATGGGGTTCAAGATTAAATGCAGTGAAAAGTGGTGTGTTATATATTAGTGAAGATGAAAGGGGTTTGAGGTTACTAAATCCAGTTGTTTATTCTGCTTCTTTCTTGTGTAGAGTATTAAAGTGGGTAAAGAAACAGAATGAGAACTGAATACTGAGAATGGTTAAATTTCATTAAAAAAACAGGAGATGAAAATTAAAAAAAAACTGAAAAAAATATGATAATTAATACTTAATAATTAATACTTGTTTAATGTTTACTTACAAAGAGCTTATTTGACAAAAATGTCTTTTTCTGCAAATGTTCAGTTTACCCAACCTCCAAAAGGGCTAGTAACCTTCTGTTTAAATGTTAACTCACTAAAAGCTTATTACATAATGTATTATATTTCTGAAAATGTTTTAATTGTTCTGTACAAATCTTTGTTATTCTTTTGTAACATGTAATATGTAACTTGCAATATTTGGAGCTTTTCTCCCCGGGCCTCCACTGAAAATGGGCTCTTTATGGCCCAGTGGACTTCCCCGGTCATCAAACTTAAATAAATAAATAAATAAAATAAAATAAATATGAAAATGAAAAAAATTTAAAAAAATAAGAAAAATACTAACATGGAAAATAAAAAAATGATACATAGAAAGATAGAAGGATGTGGTATAATTATGTGATGGAACAATATTATTATGTAAATTCATGGGAAATTTTACCAGAAGAGGTGATTAAAGCCATTAACGTAAGGAAAAAATGTTGTGCCCTGATAGTAATGTCAGGATTTCCTGTAGAGACTGGTAATGAATATGTTACCAGTGAAGGAGAATGTGCCATTTAAAAAGAAAGCTGAAAGAGTGTGTTTATTTTATGGGGAGGAAGATACAACAAAGCATTTTTTTGAAAATTCTCTGTTTGCCTGGAAAAGGGCTCCTCATTGGGATTAACTCCCTTGTTTTATTTACTAGTCAGCTAAATAAATTCACCTTGCTGAGCAACATCATCTCTTGCAAAGCCAGTACCAGAATATGCAATGGTTGGATCCTTTCCTTCACCTATGGCACTGCGTATCTGATGTTTCAGACCTTTCAAACTCTGGAACCACCTTTCACAGTACATGTCTAATGACATTGTGTACTTCTGCATTCTGATGCCTACATTTAACTTTTAGTGCCTTTATATCACTTCATTCTCTTTCCTGCATCCTGAATGCCGGTGTATGCCTGGTCCTGACTTGTCATGAAGTACTTTTGGCAACAAAGCAAAAATATAGTATCACATCACATTTTGGAACCTCATTCGTTACTCTGTACAATTCTTCTGTTTGCACAATTATGTCTTGTCTTTATAAAATTACTTTGAATGACTACTGCACATTCAGTGGTTGACTTCATTTCTGTTCTAGTATTTCTTGCTTTTTAAAACTTAACCATATACATCAGATATAGAATATTCCATACTGTTAAGAACAGTTGTATTTGATTTTGCACTTGTATCACACATTACTTTAGCAAGATCACTGAGAGTGTGTGAGTTATCATGACTGCATTCATTTATTAACTACCATTAATGTCTAAGTACATTTTAGGGTCTCTTTAATAGTCTAAAGCATATATTCAATCTCATTAGGGTATTATGGTGGCTCATATATAATATTGTTGCCTCACATGTCCAGGCTTTGAAAATCAATCCTGACTTCAGGTCTTTGTTATAGTTGAGTATAGCATGCTCTTCCCATGTTTGCATGGCTTTTCCCCTGGTACTTTAGTTTCCATCCATCTCCCCAAATCATACTGGTTGATTGACTATACAAAATTGTACATATTTAGGTTGTATGGTCATAAGTTCTTAGTTTCATAAGCAAGTGCTAGGCTAGCTGCCATTGTGGGACATTTATATTTAGTACTTACTAGGTCATATAAATATGGAGAAATTCCTCAAGATTGGAGATATGCCCTTATTAAACCTGTCTTTAAGGAAAGGAGTAGGACAAACCCAGAGTCCTACAGACCCTTAAGTATACTTTCATGTTGTGGAAAAATAATGGAGAATGTAATATGGATAAGTTATTGTTGGAAATGGAAAGGTTGGGACTTTTAACGATATATCAGCATACCAAACATCCTAATAATGGGCGAGTTCAACTACCTCACCATTAACTGGGAAAACTGCTCATGTACCAACTCCTTCACTCAACGCTTTCTGGAATTCAGAAATTCCAATGCCCTGGATCAACTTATCCACACCCCCACCAGGGACAACAATATCCTAGACCCAGTCATTACCAACATGAGTGACCAGTGTTCCACACCTGAAGTCAACTCCTCGTTGGTCAGATCCAATCATAAGCTAATCACCCTAGATATCAGCATCCCGCCCCGACTCACCATTAAGAAAACCATGGTAAAAAATTTCTCCAAAGCCAACTTCATGCTTCTTAAGACAGAAGTGGCGAACTTCATGATACCCATGCAGATATACAATACAATACAGTTATGACTGTGAATCCTACACAAATGCACTCTATAAGCACTTACATGAGTGCATGGCTCATGCTATCCCAAACATAAGCAAGACACTCTCCTCCAAAAAAAGGAAGCCAATCTGGTGGTCCCCTGCCATAAACTAATTCTACAACAGAAGGAAGAAATTGTTGCAAAAGAGAGTAAAATCCCATGAGTAGAGGGGCTCCCTGCTCAGCCTCAGTAAGAAGCTGAGATCCTTATAAGATCCTCCAAAACAAAAAACAAAACAAAATCGCCACTGATTCTAAGGGCAACCACAAAGCATTCCATAGCTATGTCAAGAATCTCAATGGTAGCACCCACATCTGCTCTGAGTTACAGCACAGCGGCATAAAATATACAGAATCAACTGATATTGCCAAAATCCTGGCAGATAGGTTCAGTGCTAACTTTACCCTCCTCTCACCCCCCGAAGGGCCCATATCTATATAGGAAGAATGCATTGTCCCTGTAATCACATCTATGCAGGTAAAAGCTGCACTCTCTAAAACCAAAAACACACCATCCATGGGACTGGACAATATCCCAGGCTGCATTTTACATGAACTTCAGAACAAACTGGCTCCCCATCTAAGCACCATGTTCAATCATAGTCTCACATCAGGCTTTGTGCCCACTGAATGGCGCACAGCAACAGTTATCCCACTCCACAAAGGGGGAGCCACCACTGATCCTAGGAACTATAGCCCTATTAGCCTGACAAGCCTGGTCCGCAAGGCCATAGAACATATCATCATGGAACTCATAAACAAAGACATTGATAACCTCCAAACTATGGACCCCACCCAGTTTGGATTTGTGAAAGGCAGATCATGCCTTCTGAACCTGATTGACTTCTTTGAGGCAGTCACCAAAGCCATAGATGAGGGTAAGGTGGTTCACACAGCCTATCTTGACCTCGCCAAGGCTTTCAACACCATCCCCCATTCTGGAATTATAGTTAAACTCACTAAACTAGGTATAAATCCCTATGTCACAAGATGGGTTGCCAACTGGCTCACTGAAAGAACCCACACTGTAAAAGTTGCAGACTCCAAATCTGACTTCAAACCAGTGACGAGTGGAGTACCACAGGGTTCAGTCCTGGGACATCTCCTGTTTGGTATCTACTTCTCTGAAGTACAGGCTAACAAATAATGCCTCTGGCTAATGAAGTTCACAGATGACTGCAATCTAGGAGCCATAGTCAAGTCCCCAAAGGATGTGGACATCCTACAGAAGGGCCTCACTGAGACAGATGCCTGGTGTTAGAGACATGGCCTCAAGCTCAATGCCAAAAAGTGCATTGTCATTCCCTTTGGTAAGACCTCTGTACCCATGAACTACCACATAAACGGCAGTCTACTTAATGCCAAATGTGTGATAAGAGACCTTGGGATCCAGGTGGACAGTAGTCTGTCCTTTGATAATCACATCCCCACAGTAGTCAGGAAATCCTTCTATGTGGCACACGTCATCACAAAAGGGTTCTCATCCAGGAAAAAAGAGGTAATTGTTCCCCTCTACTCAACACTCATTAGATCCATTATAGAGTACAACGCCCCCTTTGGAATGTACCTCACAAGACATCTGCAGCAGCTGGAGAGGTCAGAGAAGTACCTTATAAAGAGGATTACTGGCCTCAAACAGATGCCCTACACTGACTGTCTCAAAAAACCCCAGCTTTACTCTGTAGCATATTGCCTACTCCGAGGCGATCTCTGCCTAACAAATAAAGCTATGTTAAACCCAGTGCTGTTGGACATGCTCCACCTAAAGAAATCCCAATCCCTCTGAGCTACACGCTCTAGGGATGTAAACCTTGTCACCACAATAAACAGGACATGCTGGAGGGATAAATTCCTGTCCCAGAGACTTCCTAAACTCTGGAACAAGCTACCCATCTATGTCAAACAAAGTTCCTCATTAGCACTCTTCAAGAAAAATCTTGATGAGTGGATGGGAAATAGGAAATACACCACGGGGATCACTTCTGTGGCTCTGCTCGACAGGAACACAGGAAATTAACTTTCTTGGGTGGCGTAAGCCAGGGAACCTTGTTGGCTAGGCTTACTTGGGCCCTTGGGCCAATAGCCTAGTACCTACCTATGAACCTATAGGTTGAAAAATAGATCTATTACCACCTAATACATGATGTTCTGTAACAATGTAATAACAGTTATGAATGAAAAAGTGTGCTGCGATATAATTTATATAGATTTAACTTCAGTATTTGACAGGGTCATACAATGATCAATGCATTACAACTAGGTGTTGATTTACTGTTGTTAAGATGCATAGCTACATAGCTTACAAATAGGATATGGCAAATATCATACAGCAATTGGACAGGTGAAATTCTTGGTTACAGTCAGGGTGTCCCACAGGGCTCTGTCCTAGGCCCTTACGTAAACCAAGCACTAGTGAGCAGGACGAAAAGCACTTTATTTTAATGTTTATGCTGGTTTGCAGTCCATTGGTATTTTGTGAGTTCCTATTGTTGGAATAAAGACCATTGGTTTACCTGCGACTTTCTTTGCCTTTTTCGCCAATTTTTATTTTCAGTAGTTTGTCTAGGCCCTTACGTGTTTAGATTGTATCTTTCAGTCCTATCTTTTACGTCTGAGGTGTTCTACAGTCTGTATGCAGATGACCTGAAATTGGGTAAACTGATTACATGTGTTACAGATGGGGCATGTCTGCAAACAACTTGAATGAATTGACCATTTGGGCACAGGAGAATAATATGCTGATAAATATAACAAAAACTAAGGATATGAGATTTGGAAGAATATAACACACAGTGATTGAAACTGTGGATTAATTTAAGGACCTTTTTATATGTGTAGATCCAGCTTTGAGTTTTTCTAATCATATCAACCAATTGGTTAATGATAGCTATGGAACTATAAGTTTTATAAAAAGATTTATAAAGTCTAGGAAATCAGAAATGATGAAGTCATTGTTTTGTTAATTACATTAGACCTGAGCTTGAGTGTAGAATAAGAATATGGAAACACTAAGAGAACAAGCATGAGTAAACTGGGAAGACTACAGCAGAAATATACCAAGAGCATCCATGGATGTGAAAATTTAAGTTATTATGAAAGACTAAAATAGCTGAATGTGTACAGTGTCTCTTATAAATATTTAAGAGAATATCTTATCCAGGTATATAGGGCAGTTAGAGAACTATGTTTGGGGTTATCAAAAAGTACTAGAGAAGCATCAGACAACCTATCTAGAAGATTCTATAGGAATGAGAAGTGCACTAATTGGTTCTCTGACAGAGTAGCTGATGCATGGAACAGACTACCAAATTACATTAAAGCAAGGCCTAATTTAGATATTTTAAGAACAAGCTGGGCACTTATTATGGGGACAGCTGTTTTGATATATTGAGAGTGCCTGTGCTTGAAATATTTGTATGTATGTATGTATTTTAAGTCCAGCCATTTTCCATTTTGGTGTTTGAATTAACCTATACCAGTTAGTGTCTGATTTCCTTACCAATCCCATTGTTGATAATTATTACCCCAAGTGAGTGTAACTGGGATTACACCGTAGCTAATTTGAGGGGACCCATGCATGGGATAAAGCATTTTGGAGCTGCCTCTGTCCATTAGTAGTACAGGGGGCAGGTATGAGCTTTGTTTTGTGTGAATGTGGAGTTTGTTCCAGAGTAGTCATATCCTCTATAAGATAAACTTGTCTGTCCAAACCTTTAAGTTGATGTGCAGTAGAGGTTTGGATCCCTAAACCGAGTATTTCTGATTCCATTTGACTTGCCAATGTGCAGAAAATCCACCAGTACTGGGTCAGAGGATGCCTTGTATGCTGGACATATGCCACTTCTTAGCAGTCGACACAGACTATAGTGACTGGGCTTTTATTTGTTCCATGTAAGAAATATTCTTTATTCCTAGTATACTTTTAGTAAGGTATCTCTGTTGGCATTCCAGTTGTTCCATGGATCTGGACAGATACTTGCCAAAGGAGGCATTATACTCAGTGAGTGAACTAATGAGGGCTAAATAAACGGGGACAATGACATCCCTAGGTCTAGACGCAATCCTTTTGTCTATAAGCTATGCAAAATAGAAGGACTTTCTTATGACAATGGAACACATGTTGGTCAAAAGTTAGGTTACTATCTACATAACTTCCCAAATTCTGAACAACTGAATCAACTCTTATGGGCATATTATCAATGTGATAATTCCTGGGGTAGATGACTTCTCAAAGGATGTAATAATGTACTGTTTGGCATTTAGTTTCAGTCCATGATTTTGGCACCAGTTATTTGTTTGGGACAAACCTTCCTGAAGGACAGCTAAGCCATTTGTAGATTGAATGACTGCTACTAGCTTGTAGTCATCTGCAACTTAGCCAGCACGAGCCCTGTGGTATCAGTTTTAACTTCAGAGAAGCACAGAACCCTGGGAGACTCCACTGGTGACTCATCTTTTTTTGGAGGTATCTTCCACTATTCTGATTTCTTGCATCCTGTCTGTGAGCCAGTTGGCAATCACATGTGTTTGATTACTGAAAAAGATCTAGAGATGGTTCTGTTCAAATCCCCAGTGAGACAATTAAAAATAAAAACAAAACTTGCATAGCTTCACTTTAACCATTTTTCTTTTGTTGTTAATATTCTGGTGTGCTAACGTCTGCTGAGGTATATCTCAAACAACTGCTTTTCATTAACAGTTTTTTTCTTTGCTGTTATAATTTACATTGCTATTAGAACTCATGTTTTCTGATAACTCCAGGCCATTAACAGTTTTGTTTCTGCCAATAAAACACATACGTTTTATGTTAAAGATTAATAGATATTACACTTGAAATAGTCACCTTGGTACAAACACAGTTTGTTAAGATAGTCTTTTTAGTAGTAAACTGTTGTCTCACAGCACAGTTTGTTGAGAACAGTCTCTCCAGAACTGAACATTTTGTTCCAGAGTATAATTTGCTGAAGCCGATGTTCATTAAAAAAAAAAAAAAAAAAAAAAAAATATTCTAAGCTTGTTTCCTGCCTTTCCTGTAACTAAAGTCCAGATACAGACTTGTTGTATCCAGGAATGTTGGTAAGCTTCTGAGCCCCCAAGCCTTTTTGTGTTGGAGGGAAGCCTTCTAGCTTATCAGTGGGAGTGGTAAGCACTAGGTAGCCGATCTACCATGGGAAGAGTGGGTTTTGGCCCTGAAATTGTAATTCATTGGCCGTTTGGGCAGTTTTTCCATCTCTTTCTACTTTCTGGTTAAAAGCCCATTTTGCGATTGATCGCTACCTTTCCTATAACTAGTGTAATCCAGGTACAGATTTGCTGTATCCAGGACTGTTGGTAAGCTTCTGAGCCCCCCAAGCCCTTCTGTGTTGGAGAGAAGACTTCTAGCTTATCAGTGGGAGTGATAAGCACTAGGTAACCTATCTACCACAGGAGGAGTGGTTTCTGGCCCAGACATTATAGTTTATTGTCCGTTTGGGCAGTTTTCCATCTCTTTCAACTTGCTGGCTTAAAAGCCTACGTTTGTACTTGTTCCCCACCTTTCCTGTAACTAGTCTTGTCCAGGTACGGATTTGCTATATTCCAGGACTCTTTGTAAGCTTCTGAGCCCCCCAAGCCTTTCTGTGTTGGAGGGAAGCCTTCTAGCTTATCAGTGGGAGTGGTAAGCATTTGGTAACCTATCTCCCACAAGAGGAGTGGTTCCTGGCCCAGAAATTGTAGCTATTGGCCGTTTGGGCAGTTTTTTTCCATCTCTTTCAATGTTCTGGTTTAAAAGCCGCTTGTTTCCCACCTTTCCTGTAACTAGCCTAGTCCAGATACAGAGTTGCTGTATCCAGGACTGTTGGTAAGCTTCTGAGCCCCGCAAGCCTTTCTGTGTTGGAGGAAAGCCTTCTAGCTTATCAGTGGGAGTGGTAAGCACTAGGTATCCTGTCCAACATGAGAGGAGAGGTTCATGGCCCAGAAATTGTACTTTATTGACCATTTGGACAGTTTGTTCATCTCTTTCAACTTTCTGCGCTTGTTTTCCATCTTTCCTGTAACTAACCTACTGGGTAGCACTAGAAAGCCTTAAACTGATACAAGCCTTCTAGCTTAGGAGAGAGACTTTGGAGTGATAAAGTATCAGTTTTCTGTACTTTCTTGCTGTACTTAACTGTTTTCCACCTAAACACAGATTTTCCAACGTTTATTGTGATTTAAAAGCTTGTTTTTTTCACATATTGTACTTATTTGACTGCCTGCACTTTTAAAAAGTTGTTTTTTGTTTAAATAATTTGTTTAACTGTTGTAGGTTACACACTAAAGTGCAATAGCCTTTTCTGATGGTTTCTAGTCGTTTAAAGCTGTTTTAAGTGTATCTTTTACTGTTTTTGCCTTATCTTTTCAAAAAAACAAAATAAAAACAAAAAAAAAATTCCTTGTTTCCCGCCTTTCTAAGCTAGTATAGTCCAGTTTTCAGGCTAGTGCTGAATTCAGGGCTGTGATACTAGTTTCTGAGTTGCCCATACCTTACTTGGATAGAAGGAAGTTTCTCTGTTCACCTGTGAGAGAGGGGAGCTTTGAGCAACCTATCTGTCCCTGGAGGAGTGGTTCCAGCCCAGAAGTTAGTAGTTTATTGGCCATTTTGGGCTAATTTCTATCTCTTTAATTTCCCTACTATAAAAAACACTTTTGCATGGTTTTGCGCAGCGGACAGTACCGGTTAGCTGTGGTTAAATTATTCCCGGCTCCACTAAGTCTCCTCTTCAGTTTTTCCATTGAAACTAGTCTAACTCTCAACCTAAGCACTCAAAAAGCATCTTACAGCCCAACACTTGCTCAGACCTAATAGCAAGCACTAATATACCTTGACACTGATTGCCCAACAGAGCAAGGCTCTTTATTCATCCCTCACCAACCAAGTGACTAAGCAGCTCACCCTACTCTTCAGGCATGACCAAAGGGCATCTTCAGGTGCACTCTCCAGTCCAGCTGGTGAATCTGGGTATCCTGAGGCAATGTTACAACTGCCTCATGTACACAGACAACCCTCTCCTCCTACCACAAGACACTAACATATGCAAGAGATGCAATTATACAGCCAAACTGGAAGCTAAGCTGTCTCCATCCAAGACTGGAACAGACAGTCAAGAGGAGAAGGTTAACACTTGCACCACAACTCCAGCCGCACACAGACCTACTAAAACAAAACTGGCAAAAAATACACATAAATACACAAAATCATACTCGGAGGCTCTAAATAAAAACTGGCAAAAGCATCAGAGACCTCCAAAGCAGACACACAAACAACCTGCACTTCCCGTCACAAACCAAACAACACATAAAACACAAAATCAGTGTGCCACACAATCACAGCCCTTAAGGCGAAATAACATACCTAACACACTAGTAATAAGTGACTCTATAGTCAGGCACACTGACGTCCCACTCACTAGGCTGGACAAGCAGAAGGTTACTGTTAGCTGCCTGTTGGGAGCCAGAATCCACCACAAAACACAAGCACTCAGGTCACTTCAGAACAAGTACAAATATGACTCTGTCATTGTTCATGCTGGTGTGAATGACCTGAGACATACCTCCCTGGACTACATGAAAAGAGACACGGAAGAGCTCTCTGATCATGTAGCCCAGGCTGGTATGACCCTGACCCTGAGTAGCATCCTGCCCTCACCAAGAATGATACCTCAGTATAAAGAAAAAATGATCAATTTCAAAATTGGCTAAGCATCTGGTGTCATTCAAAGGGGATCCAATGTCTGTCAGCCTGGGACGACATTCTCGACAAGCCGCATTGCTTCACAAGAGACGGTTTGCACCTGTCACCCCTAGGCTTTCGAATACTGGCCAAGGCTCTTGCTGCCCCCATAGTGCCTTTTTTCGGCAAGGCTCAAAAGTCAAACCCACCTCCGTAAACAGCACAATTAACAAAAAACTGAGGGTTATGCTACTCAACACCAGAAGTTTAAATCTCAAAATGCATGTGCTCGAAGCACTCCTCAGTATGGACAACATCGACATCTGTGCAGTAACTGAAACCTGGTTCAGCACTACCGGGCTACAACTCATACCACACAAAAGGAGGGGGTGTATCCATATTCATCAAGGATACCTACACCTCCAGGTTAGTGGCGCAGCATGATACCTCTGAGATCATCCATGTGTAACTAACATCGGGCAAATCTGCAATGCAAGTTGTGACCTGCTACAGATCACTATCCATGACCCAGGACCACCACTCCACCCTTCTGGAGACACTGGAAAACATGAAGGTCCTACCAAACACCCTGATATTGGGTGATTTCAATTACCCTACCATTCACTGGGAAAACTATGCCAGTACAAATTCCCAGGCCCAGAGCTTCCTGGAATTCATCAACTCAAACACCCTGTATCAGCTGGTAAACTCCCCTACCAGAGGTGAAAACATATTGGACCTGGTCATCACCAACATGGGCGACAGGTGTTCCACACCAGAGGTCAACCCGTCACTGGTTAGATCAGACCATAAACTAATCACTCTGGATGTCCACACCCCACCACCACCCCCAACTAAGGAAACCGCAGTAAAAAACTTTTCTAAAGCAAACTTCACCTTACTTAAGACAGAGGTGGTAAGTTTCACAGCCCCCATGCTAAAGGATAACGCTGCCCAAGATTCAGTAACCTTTACAAATTCACTCTATTAGCACCTACAAGGATCGTGACATCCCTAGCAAAACCAAGACTCACTCCTCTAAGAGAAGGAAACCAGTTTGGTGGACCCCTGCAGTAAACAGGCTATACAATAGAAGGAGGAAACTAGTTCAGAAAAAAAGAAAATCCCAAGAAGGAAAGACATCCCTGATCAGTATCAGTAAGAAACTGAGGTCCCTTATGAAATCATCCAAGGCTACCTTCAAAAGAAAAATAGCCAAGGATTCAAAAGATAACCACAAAGCCTTCTTTAGCTATGTTAAGAATCTAAGTGGCAACTTGTAGATATGCACTGAACTAGTGCAAAATAGCACAAAACATACTGAACCTACTGATATTGCCAACATCCTGGCAGATAGATTCAGTGCAAACTTCACCCCCCGCCACCTCCATAAGGGCCCACAACAATACCGGAAAAGTGTAGTGTCCCAAAAATCATAGACGCACAGGTAAAAACAGCCCTTTCAAAAGCCAAAAACACAGCATCAATGGGACCAGATGGTATCCCATGCTGTGTCTTGCACGAACTACAGAACAAAATAACCCCCCACCTAAACACGTTGTTCAACCTCAGCCTCTCCACAGGCTATGTGCCCATAGAATGGTGTACAGCAACGGTTATTCCTCTCCACAAAGGAGGGGCCACAACTGACCCTGGTAACTATCATCCCATAAGCCTGCCTAGCCTGGTGTGCAAGGTTATGGAGCATTTATAGGTTCATAGGTTGGTACTAGGCTATCAGCCCTAGGGCCTATACAAGCCTAGCCATAACAATTCCCTGGCTATTTCTTCCCACATTATTTACTTTCCTGGACCCCTGTCTAGCAGGGCGACTGACGTGATCCCTGGGGTGAATTTCCTTTCTCCCATCCAGTCGTCAAGGTTCCTTTTGAAGAGGTCCAAAGAGGCACTCTGCTTGATATGTATGGGCAATCTATTCCAGAGTCTGGGGAGTCTGTGGGTCAGGAACCTATCCCTCCAGCATGTTTTGTTTATTGTGATGACAAGGTTTAGATCCCTGGAGCGTGTAGCTCTGACGGATTGGGATTTCTTTAGTGTAGCATGTCCAACAGCTCTGGGTTTGACATGGCCTTGTATGTTACAGAGATCCTCTGAGTAGACGATATGACAGAGTATAGGTGGAGTTTTAAGGCGGTCAGCGAGGGCATCTGCTTTAGTCCTGTGATTCTTTTAGTGAGGTATTTCTGAGGCCTTTACAGTTGTTGCAGATGTCTTGAGAAGTACATACCAAATGGGGCGTTGTATTCTATAATGGGTCTAATGAGGGATGAGTACAGTGGGACAATGACCTCCTTTTTCTGGATGAAAAGCCCTTCGTGATGAGGTGTGCCACACAGAAGGATTTCCTGACTGTTGTGTTGATGTGGTTATCAAGGTGAGACCACTGTCCACCTGTGTCCCTAAGTCTCTTATCACACTTTCGGTGTTTAGTGTACTGCCACCTATGTGGTAATTCATGGATACATGTTTTTCCCAAAGGGATAACAATACATTTCTTGGCATTGAGCTTGAGCCCATGGCTCTGGCACCAAGCATCTGTTTCTGTAAGGCCCTTTGTAGAGTATCCACATCATTTGGGATTCAATAATGGCTCCCAGTTTGCAGTCATCTGCAAACTTTGTTAGCCAGAGTCCCTTAGTGTTGACCTGTACTTCAGAGAAGTAGATGCCAAACAAGAGCGCCCCAGGACTGAACCCTGAGGTACTCCACTTGTCACTTGTCTGGAGCTGGATTTGGAGTCAGCTACTTTTATAGTGTGGGTTCTATCAGTAAGCCATTTAGCAACCCATTGGGTGACATAGGGATTAATGCCCAACTTAGTAAGTTTATCTATGATTCCAGAGTGGGGGATGATGTCAAAGGCCTTGGCAAGGTCTAGATAGGCTGTGTAGACCACCTTACCCTTGTCCATGGCTCTGGAGACTGATTCAAAGAAGTTAATCAGGTTCAGGAGACAAGATCGGCCCTTCACAAACCCAAACTGGGTGGGGTCCAGTGTTTGAAGGTTGCCAATGTCTTTGTTTATAAGTTTCATCATGGAACTCATTAACAAAGACATTGGAAACTTCCAAACACTTGACCTGACCCAGTTTGGCTTTGTTAAGGGCAGATCATGCCTACTAAACCTGGTTGACTTCTTCGAGACAGTCACCAAGGCCATAGACGAGGGAAAGGTGGATCACACAGCCTTTCTTGACCTCACCAAGGCTTTTGACACCATTCTCCACTCGTGTATTACAGAAAAACTCACCAGCCTGAACATAAACCCCTACATTACAAGATGGGTTGCCAACTGGCTTACAGACAGAACTCACATGGTAAGAATAGCGGGCTCCAGGTCTGACTCTAAACCAGTCACAAGTGGTGTCCCATAAGGCTCGGTCCTGGGACCCCTTCTGTTCAGCATATACTTCTCAGAAGTACAGGCAAACACAGGAGGACTATGGCTAACCAAGTTCACTGATGACTGCAAACTGGGAGCCATAATTGACTCTCCGGCTGACACAGACATCATCCAAAAGGGCCTTACTGAGATGGACACCTGGTGTCAAAGTCATGGCCTCAAGCTAAATGTCAAAAAATACATAGTCATCCTGTTTGGGAAAAACAAAACACCCACGAATTACCACATAGGTGGCAGCCCCCTTAATACAGAAGAGGTAATAAGAGATCTGGGGACCCAGGTAGATAGTAATCTCTCCTTTGACAATCATATTGCCAAAGTAGTTAGTAAATCCCGTTATGTGGCCCATCTATTTACTAAAGGGTTCGCATCTAGAAATAAAGAGGTTATAGTGCCCCTCTACTCGTCACTCATTAGACCCATCATAGAGTACAATGCCCCATTTGGGATGTACCTCACAAGACAGTTCCAACAGCTGGAAAGACCACAAAAGTACCTCACCAAGAGGATTACTGGTCTCAAACATATGTCCTATGCAGCCCAACTGAAAAACTCCAGCTGTACTCAGTGGCATATCGCTTACTCAGAGGTGATTTCTGCCTGACTTACAAAGCCATGTCCAACTCAGAATTGATGGACATGCTCCACCTAAAGAAATCCAAGTCACTGCGAGCCTTCACTTTAGTGAGCTAAACCTCGCCACAACAATAAATAGAACATGCTGGAGGGATAGATTCCTGTCAAAGAGACTCCCCATGCTTTGGGACAAAATTCCAAATTACATCAGGCAGAGCCCCTCACTAACACTCTTCAAGAGAAACCTTGATGAGTGAATGGGTAACAGAAAATACACCCCTGGGATCACTTCATTGGCTCTGCTTGACAGAGGATCAGTTAATGGGGCGGCGAAAGCTGACACACTCTGGCTAGGCTTATAAATGCCCTCGGGCAGATAGCCTAGTACCTTCCTACTTATGAACCTATTACTAAATTCTGAGTATGCATTAATGTTTAAAAGAACACATACGTACAAGTAAGTCTTGCCTCTTCATATAGCACAGAACTAAGCTCTTTAGATATTTTTCCCAAATGGTTTTATTTGTAAAAGAATTTCTGCTTTTGTTTCATTAACCACAGAATCAGCTTTCAAACCCATGCTTTTTAGAAGTTTAATTTTCATATATTCAGGCAAAAATTGCCTTTGTATTCATTACAGACACTACTAAAGGACAGATTTTCTTAGCAATACCATCTAACCTCCAAGTGAGATTTACTACTCTCTGAATATGATGATCTTTCTTTACCCTATATACTATTACAGTTTGCTATTATATTGTAAATTTTCTTTGCATCTGTTCCTTTGTACTGTTTCTGTGTTACAGCTGTACAGCTTTTACAACCATAATCTTATATTTATCACTCTGCCATCACATCACTTTTTGTGATGTTAATGTCTGTCTCAGATGAATTTCAGCCATTTACCTATGGCTTGGCCTGTGGCTGAAAAGAGTCTTTACATCAGGCCACTGGCCTTGTTATCAAAAAAAGGAAAAGAAATTAAATCTGAAATAACTGTGGCTTCATCAGCTCGTTGTAAAGCTGTAAACAGACTTTTCTATAATATGGAAATATGCATCTGGACTTTTAATTAATAGCAAATTTCTTCTGAGATGTATAACTTTGGTTTGCTGAAGCTAACATTCACATATTCTCTTTTATTTGTTTTCAGCTTTGTCTTTTTAAAGGATCCACATTCATTCTTTCACGTTTTACTTTATTAAGCTCAACAGTAGGCAAGTGTTTCATACCAACATTTAAAGCTCCAATTTTAGAGCTTTCTATTGAGCTGCTTATTTTTCTTAGGTTGTATGATCCATCCTGTGCAGTAACTGTGCTATAAATTGGAAATGTTTGATATTTTCAGCTGCCTATTCTCATATTTAGTCATTTCTTCATGTTTTGGAAATTGCTACATTAAAGCAATCAAACAGAGCTACTGATCTCTTATTACTAACATAAACTTTATTATCTCGGACTTAGTCAATGTCTTGCACTTTTGCTTATCACAGAATGCTTAAGAAATATAATTTTATATGAATAAATAGTGAAGTTTTCTTTTTAAGTAACTTCCATTAAATGATGAATAAAATAATTCTAGCAATTAATCTTAACAAACAGCTATATACATACATACAAATGTCTATAATTAATAAATCTCATATTTCTATGTAAATAAAATTACTATACAATACAGTATGCTAAGCATTAACTGCTCATGTTGACTATGCTTCTTGTTTATATTTCTGCAACAGTAAATGCATCATAACACAGCATGTATAATCTGGATTAATAGAATTAGAGATTAATTGATTAATTTAATGAAATCCACTTTTTTCTGACAAACCATAATAGTTAAATTTAAGAATTCTTGAAAAGGAGGGTATGCATTATCTTCTTTTATTTTTTAAATCATTTTCCTAGCTAGAAGACCCCATAGTGGGGGAGATGAATATATCTAAAGATTGGTGTATTAAGTAGAATCGAGGTCCTAGACAATGCACAATTATCAGACCACAACTCCTCTTATAATCAACTTAAAGGTTGACCAGAACTCAATTAATTTCACAGAGTCACAAAATATGTGTCTGCTGTTGTTTATAAGTTATTACACCGCCATCATTTTGTGTCCAGTGTTTTGTATATGTTGACAATTTGTGGGGTTCTAAAAAATTCTATGAAGATACTTATAAGTAAATATTTCCAAGATATATCATTATCTTCCAATGCCCCCGATAAAACGAATTCATATAAGCTAGATAAATGTGTTTTGTGTCTCTTTTTCCTGTAATAATCATGACCAAGTTTTCTAGGAGTGGTGGAAATCTGTCTTTTTCTTTTGCAGACATTCCTTGTAACTTGGCCAAGACAAATTGTCTGATGTTTTGAACCAAAATTTAGTTTGAAGAATACAATTCATATACATGGATAAACTTTTCATTTGTCAGAAATAATATGCAATTTCAAGCAAATTTACCAACATTTAAAATTGTTATCTTTTCACTTATATTTTTTAATTTATACTGTCAATAAGCACTGGTATATAACATCTTTCTCATAAATTCTTTCTGAGAAACTACAATAACTAAGTTTAAAAATTGAAAAGGAGCATACCTCTCAACTGTATAGATTTTCACAGAATGTCCAGATTTTTGCCTCATATTTTTGGTCTGTCCCTCATAAAATTTGTGGTTTTCTGGTATATCATTAACAATTAAAGTCACTAAATAATGAAATTTATTTGAGTTACAGACTTCATATCATTCAGAAAATGCATACTAATACAAAACCTGTCATTCTGACAACTTTTGAAGTTTATAAGAGCAAGATTTCTTGCACTAAGAGGACAACAGGTATGATAAAGGAGGTGACTTGTCTTCTTTTACATTTTTTTGTAATCACTTTCCTAGAAATTGCTAGAAGATCCTGTAGTAGGGAGAATTGACTACATCTAGAAGTTAGGGCATTAAGCTGAAGGTGTGACAAATATTGATTTGGTTTGTCACAATCACAAAATATAACTGCCAGTAGGTATTTGTTAGTTATTACCTCTACAGTATTTTACAGATTTTGGTAATTTTATTTGAGGTTATAAAAGCTCTATGAAGATACTTCCAAGTGACTATTCTCCAAAACAAATGGGAAATTCTAAGCTTAGCAGATTTTTGTTATCTTTATCATCAATTCTTAGAAGACTAGAGGAAAGTAAATATTTCTGATAGATTTTATTAACATCTACTATAACAGAAAAAACTAATTAAAATAATCTAGGTAAATATTTTAGGTCTCCTTTTCCTATAATAATCATTACCAAGTATTCTAGGTGTAGTGGAAATCTATCCTTTTCTATCAGAATTTGGATCAGAATGTATACATATATTAAATTGTCATCTGACAGCATTACATACCCTTTCAAACACTGAATTGCATTTAAAATTATATTTTTAAAATTCATATCATCAGTTGACCCTAGAACGATAGCAAAACAATCAGTTTTAATGAAGAACATCTGTAAATGAAGTTCCTGTATGTTTACAACTGATTATTCAAATAATTAGTTTCTATTGGCTTTACAGAAAGAATATTGGTATATTATTTCAGAACTCACAGCATTTTGTTGTTAACTACCTGCAAATAAGTAATAAAAAACTTTAAAGTGGAGTCATCACAAATATACTCATGAACTGATTTCTCTTGTGCTTCATTTGATGTATGCATCAAACAGGATATTGTTTTAAATACTGTGTTTTTTGTGTATAATTTGGTATTAGGTAAAGCTAGCTCCCATTTTTCCAAGTATCAAATAAAGTTCAGTGTGTAGATCCACAAACATTTTATTTAATTTCTTTTGTGTTATTTTGTCAGACAATTATATATCTATCTATATATATATATATATATATATATATATATATATATATATATGGATTCACTTCGGAATCTCAAAATTCCGAAACATCAAATCTCATATGATTGAAACCATATGATCGATGTTTCAGAATATAAAAATTCCAAAACAAATCCCATCCCCCAAAAAACAAAAAAGAACCTAACTAGTTAAACGTTTATGCAGGGGGCAGACCACCCTGCACCACCCAGAGCCCCGCTGCTTAAATATACCAACTCCAAGATCACACTACAGTGAGGAAAAGGGCAATCTCCCATTCTGAGCTATATGCAGATCTTAGTTCAGAATTTCAAAATTCTGAAACTTTGATCATCGGCCATATGAAATTTGAGATTTCCAGATTTCAACATTCTGAATGGAAGAATATAACACAAAAAGTACAGAATTTAAACCAAAATAGGTGCCCCACACCACCCAATGTAGGGGGCTGTGTCCCCCACACCCCACCTAACTGTATATACTAACTCCAGGGTCGCACTACATTAGGGAAGTGGACAAATCCCTGTTATTTGCCTTAAATTCCTGCAAGTACTAGTTGTCAGTGAAATGGTCTGTCAGTGAAATGAGTTTCAATGAAATGGTCTGTCAGTGTAATGAAGGTAACCCATATATATATATATATATATATATATATATATATATATATATATATATGTGTGTGTGTGTGTATAGAGAGAGAGAGACATATATGGGAGCGCTACAAAATCCTGACAGCCTAAAATCATGAAACCCAAAATCCTGAGACCAAAATCTTGAAAGTTCATAATACTGAAAACTCAAAATACTGAATCTCATAATACTGAAAACACACAGGATACCAACACTTACTATATTCCAGCACAAGTACATACAGAAACAAATAAAAAAATAAACCATATTACTCTTCTCCAAGTATAAGCAGGGAGGCAAGCCCCCCCTCTACCCAACCCACTGCTACTTAAATATATCAGCTCTGAGATTGCATTTAGTGTAGTGAGGTGCAATAATCTCGGAACTGATATATTTAAGTAGCAGGGGATGTGAGGGGTGCATATTCTTTCTGTATGTATGTGTGCTGAAATATAGTAAGTGTTGGTATCCAGTGTGTTTTCAGTATTATGAAATATATATATATATATATATATATATATATATATATATATATATATATATATGGGTCTACCTGATAACACCGACACGCCAAAACACCGACAACGAAATAACCGACACGACAAAACTGAAAGTTCAAAAACACGAAACTTCACATGCCCGACAAACCACAATCCTGACAATCAACAAAACAAATACCTTTCCCGAAAAACACACACACAACACAAGCACACCAAAAACCTTACAAACCTACACTAAACCTTACATACACAACTATCTATGTACTAACTTTAACCCAAACCCTAACACTAAGGTCCGTCACTATCGCACACTTACCTTACCTGCACCCTAACCCTAACTCACTTAATCCACCCCTAACCCTCAAGTCCATCACTATCACACACTTACCTTACCCGCACCCTAACCCTAACTCACTTAACCTGCCCCTAAACCTAAAGTCCATCACTATCACAGACTTACCTGACCCGCACAGTACCCTAACATCCGTAACTATCACACACTTACCTTACCCACACCCTCACCCTAACGTCCGTCCCTATCGCACACTTACCTTAACATGTCGGCGTTCTCAGAGTCGGGATTCTCAACTTTCAGTCTTCTCCGTTGTCGATCTTCCAGTGTCGGTGTTCTCGTTGTCGGCATTGTGGACATTCTGCGTTTTCAGGTAGACCCATATATATATATATATATATATATATATATATATATATATATATATGCATATATATAAAATGTGTGTGCATGTGGATTGTTGTATGTGTAGGTGTAATATAGTACAATGTGTCTCACCTCAGACTCATTTAGTCTAAACTGAATTTAGTCTAAAACATATTTGTTCTAATCACATTTAATAGAGAAGTGTAAAAGGAGCAGAAAATGAATGCTGGTGTAATGTAGGGTGTTAGGGTGATAGGAATTACAAGACAAATTAGTTTCATGCACCAGTAATACCTTGCTACTGCTCACCCACGAGTCTGTTCATTCGCCATGATTCAATGCATATGGTATTTTATTCGCCGTGATTCACTGTACATGGTGTTTTCTCATTTCTTTGTGGTTGTATGACTGTGGAGTTCATACATATAAGTAAAAGGATGTGGGGGAACAAAGCCCTTCTCATGGGGGTAGAGGAAACTTTTTTTTATGATATTAACCAACTGCAACTGAAAATAATTAATCTTAACATAAGTGTTTGAGTCTATATACATTTTATTCAAGAAAAATATGTTGTTAATCTTTAAATATGATTAATCATTTAATAGAATCAAAGGCTTTTTCTAGAGCTGGACTAAGTATAAGTAGGGTGAAATTATTCAAGTCGGCATAATCTATTTGTATGATAGATCTTTCTTTGTCTTGAGTTTTGTCTTGAGTTTTATGATTTATTATAAAACTAGATTCATCTTTATGTATTTTGCTGGGTATATATTTTAAAATATTTTTTAAAATAGATGCAAATACTTTGGCATCTACTTTAGTAAGAAATAGACCTGTAAAATGAGCAAAATTCAGGATTTCGATCATGTCTCACTGATGGAGTAATTAATGAGTATTCCTGTGATGGTGGAATTTGATTAGTTTTTTTGTATTTTAAAAGGTTTTTCATTGACACTTGAATTATATCTTCAGGTCATAAATTATAAATTTCTGGTAAAATGTCATAAAGACCAGGTGCCTTGCCTATTTTAATTGTTTTAATCAGATTTCTAATGTCATTTATTGTCATTTATTGTCATAGACTTGTACAAAGTTTTCAGCTGCTCAGTGCTTACTTTAGTGTTTCTATTTTTCTCTAAACCATTTTCATGTAGAATCTCATATATTCCTTCACTATCTGTTATAAAGCTATAGCAACTCTTTTTTGAAAATGTCTTGATATTCCAAGTTATAGTCTTAACTGGAAAGTGTGAAGGTATATATGCAATTTCTTCATTTTTTATTGCACTAGTTTTTTTTTTTTTTTCAAATAAAGTTTATAAAGAATTTTGTGATCTATTTCTCCGTTAGTGTTAATTTTCATATATTCTTTAATTTCTTTAACCAACCAGTCTTTAAAATCTGTTTGTTTAGCTATGTAAGCTGTAGTATTAGAAAACAGTGGGTACTTCCATATGTTGGTTGTTATATTAAAAACAGATAACACTGTGGTCCAACTAAGGGCATGAAATCACTGACACAGATGGCTTTATGGCAACCTACTGAACTAACACCTCACCTCAAATACCTGAAAGAAAGAGTAAACAATGGATAATGTATATGTTCATAGCAAAACAATACGCAAGCTTTTTTTTATGAGGGCAAGCTCCCTGCATCTCCATACTGTTAGATATACTAAGTCTGAGATCAAGTGGTGATGGGGAATGGAAAATTTCACTACATCCAAAGTTCTGTGATATGGTTTACAAGTCTTGCTGCTATTTGAGGGACTGAAGGTTTGAATAAACATTGTTAAAGTATTTCACACTTACTTTAAGTCATGTCAAGTTAAGCACATACATCCTCACAGGGACAATTCCCTGCTGGCTACAACTTGCCTGGTCTGTTTCCTCCAGAACATTATTTTAATTTCTAGAGGTAGCATGTTAATAATTCTCACTCTCTTCTGATAATTCTGTTGTTTGTGAGATAACTTGTAGACTTTTATCTTTCTGTATGTCTATTACCTCTGATTTCTGATTTCTGACATACCATATTTTTATTGCAACTTTCCTGGACTACAGTTAAATGGGTCACTAAATTTTCAAAGGGCCATATTCAGCCTTGTTCCTACCAGGTTTGTAGACTGACACTAAAAACATTGACAAAATGTTGAAACAAAAATCAAATCCCTAATGCATAAACTCCAAGGAACAACTGTGGATCATGCAAAAGTACTGTTTTTTTTTTAAGGGGGCAAGCCCCGTGTACCCCCTATATGGGTGCTACACCTCAACCCCATTCTAATTATACATAATAACTCTTTGATTGCACTCTGCCAGGAAAGGGGCATATTCCCCAATGCTAGGGACTGCCTATCTTGTACACTTGTCAAGCATTTGTTTTGCTGACCAAAGTGTGACAATATTTGGGAGTTTTGATTAACATGAGCACTCCTCTCTCTCTCTCATATAAAATGTATATGCCCTTGTCCCCACTGTAGGGTGATCCTGGAGTTAGTATATATAGTTAGGGGGGCAGGGGACACATCCCCCACATTGGGGTGTGGAGGGCGTAGCCCCCCACATACTTTTGGTTTTATATTGTTAGCTTTCAGTGAAATGAGATTTATAAATATAAAAGCTAAGTAGGTGGGGGGCTATGTCTCCCACAACTCCCAACAGCCCCCTCTAAGTATACGGTATACTAACTTCAGGAATATATGTTGTATTTGCCCAACAGTACTTACATTCAGTGAAATGTGATTCAGTGAAATGAGTTTTCAGTGAATCAAAGTGGACCCATATATATACATACACACATTCTCACATAAAAACTGAGTCATGTAGTTGATCTGAACATGTTTTGTTGCAAATCCTTTCATCAGAGAAATTGTACTAATTAGTTCAGTTCATCAGAATGTGTATGTGGCATGCTATGAGAATAGGGATACGTCTGACATGCTTATTGACACTGAGTGACAGAGGAGGTAAGGATGTCTGCTTTTTATCCTGTTGTCGTGCAATCTTGAAGTTAATATATTTATCTGATGCAGATGGATACATTTGTAGTTGCCAAGTATGAGTGACAAGATAAATGACTTTTTCTGCCACTACTGTGCATTTTCTGTGTTAGTATATTTAGAGATGGGGTTATAAGGTGGGACAGTGGGTTGTTCAGTTGAAAGATACATTAGAATGCAATAGCATGGACTTCAATGATCCAATGTATACACATATAATTATGTATACATATATAAAGTTGTACATACTGACAGACACTATATACACACATACACACCTGTGTACACATACTTTCATATATTCAAGTAAGCAAGTTGTCGAAAGTAAAGTAAAGTGGTAAAAGTGATTGAATGAGCACATGACTGAGTATGTATGTGATAAAGTTTGCAGTTACTGAGTATGCCAACCTCTGTGGAATGGAGTAAATTAAAACATTCTGAGTGAATTTGGTATGTGCCGTATTGGACAATGTCAGATGAAGATTGTCATGTGCTTTTTTGAGGGAGAGCTGTGCAGTGAAGGACTGCATTTCCAAATGGGATTGATAACAAATTGGCCTTTCTCAGGAAAGATTTATTCCCACACTTTTAGTTACTATTTTGAAAGACCGTATGTGTGTGTGTGTGTGTGTGTGTGTGTGTGTGTGTGTGTGTGTGTGTGTGTGTGTGTGTGTGTGTGTGTGTGTGTGTGTGTGTGTGTCTGTGTGTGTGTGTGTGTGTGTGTGTGTGTGTGTGTGTGTGTGTGTGTGTGTGTGTGTGTCTGTGTGTCTGTGTGTCTGTGTGTGTGTGTCTGTGTGTGTGTGTCTGTGTGTGTGTGTGTGTGTGTGTGTGTGTGTGTGTGTGTGTGTGTAGGATGCCGTTTTTGTCATTTATTCAAAGTATTATACTCTGTATCGCTACTACTGTTGCAACAGTGTTTAATTTAAGTATTGCACACACATTATCTAAACTTTATGTAACCATGCAATTAATAGTTAAAAGCAGCAGTGTAGGATGCCTTGCCCCCTTGCAAAACATGCTTTGCTTCTGCTACAGTCCTCTCCTGTTTGAGTGCATTATGTCCTGCTTTTGTGTTAGTGCTGTTTGAGTGTGTATCTGTCCCATGAGTGGGGCGTGCATTTCTTTTAGTGTGCTTTGACTGGGTGTGCATTGATTGCAGTCAGTTATGTATGTGACTTAACAAGAAAAAGGAATGAAAAGGGAAAATCTGATGTATAGTATAAAAAGTCCAGCTTTGCAGTCATCTTTAAATGTACTACAACTTTATTATCTCCAGTTTTTGTCCATGAAAGACTTCATCAGAAAAAACACTTGTACATAGTGCACACTATTTAGAAATACACTAACAATGCTTTATACAAGCATAGATTACTCTATGCTAAGTTAAAACAAATCTTGCTTTTTGTTCTAGAGGATGTATTAGATGACAAAAAGGGAGGTGATTATAAGAATCGCCTAGAAAAGAAAGAAGCTTTATGGCAGATTAGTTTGAAAGTTGATGAATTCCCTGGTTTGAATGAGGTTATTAATATCAAGTGCTTTCTAAGGGATAGAAGGCTCAGAATTGACAGTGGCAGTAGTTAAAAATAAATTATATAAAATGTTTCATATTTAATATATTTTTTATCACACACATACGTGTTATTTTTATTTTGTATATGTTATTTATACATTTTGTATATGCTATTTATACATATGGCTGTTTAAACTTGGTTTTATTCATTTTTATCAAAGGATGTACAGCTATTTAACTGTTGGCCAATGCATTTTAATGAATGTTCGAATGATGTTTTTGCATAGCTTGATATGATTTTGCTTTAAGAAATATTGTCTTACTGATCAGTTCAATGTGGCTTTTGATTGGAACATGGTTTATTTAAATAGTGAGCACTATGTGTAAGTATTTTTTCTGATAAAGTTTTTTATGGACAAAAAGCAGAGATAATAAAGTTCTAGTATGCTTGAAGCTGACAGCAGTTCTCTCCTGATATTTTAGTGTGGTTTCTGCTTTGTTTTTTAATATATGTGACATGTTTGCCTCAAATGACTGACATGGAGTCAGTGTGCCTTTCAGCTAATAGATACTTGTAGATATAGAGGTAGCATGTTGGCAATTTTAACAAAACTTCCACCAATTGGGACTGCTCCTTTTCCCCAGTGTTGGTATTTATAATTAGATAAGGGTGCATAGTGCATAAACTCCTCACATAAAGGGTTCGGTGTGCCAACCCCCTCCAAATACAATTGACTCAGAGTCACACCAACACTGCAAAAGAGAACATTCTGAACTAATAAGTGTGTTCACTGAGATTGTGTTTCCTTGATAAACTACTGACGTTGTGATGAGTGCACGGGTTACAGGATAGAAATTCATAATGATGGTACTAAATAAATGAAGGAAAGGGAATATGAGCCCTGAATCCAGCACTATAACCAGCAATTATACATGCAAGGAGTGTGGCAGAGCTGAAGATCCTACAGAAATGCACACTACTGCCTGAGATTATGAACAACACCTACCACAACCAAAACAAGCTTTATACCATACATCTAAAGAACAGAGTTATAATCGGTGGTTACTCATGATTTCAGCCACTGCAGTCTGTTGAGCCATGTGCCTTTTACTTCAGTCTTACAATCAACCAAACCAAGCTAGAATTAAGTGCTCAGTTACTGGACATTCCTTCAAAAAGTCAATTAATATTTTAAATTATAGTAGCTTATAACCCAATAAACTTTCTTCAGGAAAGAGTGGATGTCAAAAGTCGCACTAGTGTTGTGAGGTTACATTTTATAAACTAATAAATAAGACACAAATCGGAAGCACTTATAAGTGAATAAATAATGCACTTTAAGACAAGAATCTGAGAAAACATACAAAATGACCAATTGAAATACTTAAATCAGTACATTAATTGTACAAGGAAAAAATAAAAACTAGCTTCAGCAGACAAGTGATGAAAGAATAATTGAGACTGTTCTTACCTCTTTCTACAGACCATTGACTACCTCTAATTCACTACAGATTTCAAGTGGCTGTGCATACAAAGAGATTATTAAAGCTTTAGACTATAGTGTTTGGTAAAGCAGGCTGTATGTTCCCTTCTACAGTCTCTGTATAAATTGCCTTGCTGCTTCAAGTTTGAAAGGAGTTCATTAAATCCATAATATACAACAAAGATGGAAACATAGAAATTCTGTCTCAACCTTTTCAGCAAATGTCAGGTTTCCCAGATGAAAATAACAGTCCCAAATGGAAAGGGAAGCGCAGCAGCAGCCCTGGTTCAATATTCCTATGTAGTTAGTATGATTTCAAAATCAAAATCCAATGTTTTTCTGTTTTAAATAGTTGTTGGAATGCACAGAGGGTTCTATTCCAATACAAGATAATTCAGCAATTGGTAGGTAGCAGTCACTATACAGACAGCAAACAGTTCTAGCCAGCTAAAAAGCAAACTTATAAGTTTCATACATTTGACAAAATATACAAATATTGATGTTTCTACATTTAGGAAAATATTTCCCTCCTGCCTTTCTCACTCTCTGTCTGTGTCTTTTTGTCTTTCTCTCTTTCGCTCTCTTTCTGTTTCACACACACATGGACACACACACACACAGGCACACGCACACACACTTAATCAACTAAGAAAAATCAATGATGTTTTTCATGTTTCTGAAAAAGGTGGATAATAGGGTATTGTGAGCAAACTTCTGAAAATGAATGCTGTTTTGTTTATATAAACATCCAGCATTTTCTGATGTGCAAAAATAAACATAAAATGTATTTTTACATATTTCTAAACAAAGCAATATTAGTAACTTTAAATCAAAACAATATAGCATAACCCTACAAATTTGTTTGGAATGGAATGCCTTCAAAGTGATACTATTTTAAAAATACACCATTTTTATGAAGAAAACTGGGCAAAAATATGAATTTGCCCCTTTCCATAGATATATTTTGTTCTTGCAGTTAAATAAATAAACAAATAAATATTTTAATAGAAGATTTTTTTACTGGTGAGCAGTCTTCCTGTTGGTGCATGCAATAGCTGCAGTTATGTAAAAAAGAGCAATTGAAAAAAAAATAATTACAGGTTTACAGTCAATGATATGTTTATGTGTCATACAAAAAGTGTCAGTTATGCAATGCGATCCGTAGGTGGTAATACTTACACAGGTAGAACTAAAAGTAAAGTCACATGATGAGTATAAGAACATATCAGGGGAGAGATTATTTTGGCAGTTCATCTATGGAAATATCATAAATGAGATGCCACTTGGTTTGCTTTTAATGTTTTATCATAGACAGTAGTAAACATTATAGAAGCTGGTATATTAGATTATAACTTAATAGATAAAGAGGTATTTTATATAGGTTCCATTTAAGCCCTCAACAAGTCAAGTTTTCAAACTACAAAAAGCCTGTATGTTTGATAAAAAATCAGCTGATCGAGCAGACAAGCTTCTTTAAGTGCAAAATTGTAGTACAGTGGGGGTCAGGTAATTTACCTTTCCCTACTCTATTGCGATCTCACACATGGTGTGTGTGTGTGTGTGTGTGTGTGTGTGTGTGTGTGTGTGTGTGTGTGTGTGTGTGT
Organism: Protopterus annectens; assembly: GCF_019279795.1. Taxonomy (NCBI): domain Eukaryota; kingdom Metazoa; phylum Chordata; order Ceratodontiformes; family Protopteridae; genus Protopterus; species Protopterus annectens. The sequence continues at coordinate 1,074,056,389 of NC_056737.1, forward strand.
GTGTGTATATATATATATATATATATATATTTCCAGGAGCGCTACCTCCCCTAAAAGAAAATACTTTTTGTTTTGCTTTAAATCTTTGTTATTTGATGTATTGTGTATTCAGATCTTTGTGATTCGAAGTATTCAGGTATATGACTTAGTACTCAAAGTTTTGATACTTTTAATGTCTGGCATACTCTCATTTTATATCAAGCCATTCTGGTTTGAAAACTGATTTCATTGTAAAAAGGAGGCATATAAACTCTTTCAGTTGATTGATCAATTATTTTAAGGAATTATTTGACTGTTTCATTGAATTTTATTTTATTTATTTTTTTATTTTACATTTGTTAACTGGGAAAGTCTGACTTGGAATGAGCCAATTTTCAGTGGAGGCCCAAGGAGAAATGCTCCAGACACATGTCTTTATAACGTGGGAGGAAACTGGAGCACCCGGAGGAAACCCACACAAACACAGGGAGGACATGCAGACTCCACACAGAAGGCACCCCAGCCAAGAATCGAACCAAAGAACCTCTTGCTGTGAGGTGACCACGTTATCACTGCACCATCCAATTTTATTTAATTAACTGGAGGGTATGCTAGGAGTTCTTTTTGTATTTGCAAGAAATTTTGTACTTTGGAGACAGATTACCAAAAGCACTAGACAGTATTGTTTTTAACTCCAAAAGTTTTGTGTTTTGAACATTTTTAGAGATGTTGTGAATACAAACTTTTATTGTAATGGCTTCTGAATATAATGTGGAGTCATTTGTGGATTTTCCAAACTTTTTACAAAGTGACAGATGAGAGCTAAACAGAGAAGTTGGGATGAATTTTTTCTTCTAATAAATCATAGTTAATGAAGAGCTGAATGATAACAATATGGTATTTCTCTAAACCTAGAGTAAATGACTGAGATAACCCCCCCTTCATACCAATGAAAAAAATAATATGCATTTAAAAATGGTGGGTGACATAGAACAGAACTTGGTTCATTAACCGCAAAAAATAACAATAACATACCAGAAAATGTAACAGAATAAATGAAAAAAAAAAAATAGAGCAAGTTATGCTGAAAGAAGTAAGTGTATATTTTCATCATTTAACATTAAGAAAGAAGAAACACTTGCAAATACTACCAAGGGGACTTACAGGATATTATTCCATGAGTCTGTTAAAAAAGAAAAAGAAAAACTAATTTAGAGATGTTAGCGACAAGTGGCACATACGTGTGGTATTGAATGGTTATAAATCTGTATAGAATGTGCTAGTATTAAAAAGGAAAACTGAGAATTGAGATAAATGAATTAAATATACAAATTAGGAAACCAATTAGTAGTGCCCAGCATAACAGCATACTCACATAAAAGATCAGATAAAAGAAATGGAGGAAGATCTGGTAAAATGAAAACACTGTAAATTTGATTGAGAGATAGTAGATTATGAACCTAATTTTGAGTTCCTGGAGAGCTAGCAGGATTACTTAAAGAGAAAAAGGAATGATCAGTCAGTTGTTAGGCAAACTCAGCATGCATATACAGTTTCAGGTCACGTTGGCATGTTGTCAACTGCTTCGTGTAGTGCAAATACATCAAGTAGAATTGTGGAGATCTGTGAAGTGAAATAACATCATTTTCAAAAGCAATCTGATATCATAAACAGCCACAATAACTGGGGAAGAGGGCATAACTGCAATTATCAGCAGTTTTTTCCTTTTGACAAATAAAGGCAAGCAGTATCAGCAAAAAGAAAACCAACCAGACAAAAAAGTAAATAAAAACAAAAAGGTATATTTTTAAATAATTCAAATAAATATGTCCAACTAAGTGTACGTTGATAGGAATGTATCCAGCAACAATGCCCTGAGATTCACTAAGTGT